>NC_138382.1:1374635-1389753 GCF_054177405.1 Leptonychotes weddellii
TTTATTCTTCCGATCCATGAGCATGGAATATTTTTCCATCTCTTTGTGTCTTCTTCAATTTCTTTCATGAGTGTTCTGTAGTTCCTAGAGTACAGATCCTTTACCTCTTTGGTTAGGTTTATTCTGAGGTATCTTATTGTTTTTGGTGCTATTGTAAATGGAATAGTTTCTCTAATTTCTCTTTCTACAGTTGCATTGTTAGTGTATAAGAAAGCAACTGATTTCTGTGCATTGATTTTGTATCCTGCCACATTACTGAATTGCTGGATGAGTTCTGGTAATTTGGGGGTGGAGTCTTTTGGGTTTTCCACATCAAGTATCATGTCGTCTGTGAAAAGAGAGACTTTGACTTCTTGTTTGCCAATTTGAATACCTTTCATTTCTTTTTATTGTCTGATTGCTGTTGCTAGGACTTCTAGTACTATGCTGAACAATAGTGGCGAGAGTGGGCATCCTTGACGTGTTCCTGATCTTAAGGGAAAGGCTCTCAGCTTTTCCCCATTGAGGATGATATTTGCTGTGGGTTTTTCATAGATGGATTTTATGAACTTGAGGAATGTTCTCTCTATCCCTATACTCTGAGGAGTTTTAATCAGGAAAAGGATGTTGTATTTTGTCAAATGCTTTTTCTGCAGAAAAAACATGGTATTTAAGTTATAGGATATCAAGGAGAAGAGTGAACATTATTTAAGGTCTTTGCATCATTTTCTGGAAAAAGGGTTAGTGTCTTCATTTGTATACAGGATAATTGTATGCTGGGGAAAGTATGACCATATTATCCCATATTTATGCATGTCTGAGATATAAATTTTCTAAATACTGTTATTTTGATAACCCAAAGCTGTTTTGCTACTTCTCGGCTCTTGTCCTCTCCAAGTTATACAGTGAAACCCATGGAATATAGGAAGAAACTCATTATTGGTTCCTCCCTCACAATCCTCACTTCCTCCACTCCTTCCTGAACTATAGTTTTCTTCGCCACATGGTCCCCCTGTGTTACTGCTGCCACCAAAATGTCCACTCTTCCAGGACCATAGTTGTAAGGTTGCTAGTTATATTCAAAATCATTGTAATTTCCACTTGCATAATTTCTTCCTATATCATTGTCAAAACCACTTCTGTAGCCCCCACCCTGTTTCCACAGCCTATATCTCCACCACTATATCTTCAGTCTTCTCCTTCATAACCATGCTGCCTCCAAAAATGCCACCTCCAAATCCTCTTCCATACCCATTATAGCCATCTCCAAATCCATGTCTTCTTCCTTTTTTTTTTTTTTAAAGATTTTATTTATTTATTTGACAGGGAGAGACACAGCGAGACAGGGAACACAAGCAGGGGGAGTGGGAGAGGGAGAAGCAGGCTTCCCATGGAGCAGGGAGCCCGATGCGGGGCTCGATCCCAGGACTCCGGGACCATGACCCGAGCCGAAGGCAGACGCCTAACGACTGAGCCACTCAGGCGCCCCTGCATGTCTTCCTCCATACCCATCAGAACCTCCTCTAATCTTGCCTCCTGATCCACTGCCTCTGCATTAATCCTTCACAGCAAAATACCTTCCTCTGCCACTCCTGAAACTTTTGATCCCCTGAATTTCTTGCCTGCACAAAGACTTTCTTATTTCTGACCACAGATGGTATGGTATTTCCACAGTACAGTTTTATCCACAGGATTATGATCATCAAAAGTAATAAAACCACTGCATCTCTTCTTTCCAGACTGCCTATCAGTAATGATCTCAAATGGTACCAAGTTTTCCATATTCCTTGCATAGTTTCTTAGGTGATGTTCCTTAGTATCTTCTTTAATTCCACCACAAGTAGCTTCTTCATAGTTACATGAGTGCCAGGTCTTCCAGATTTCTCTTGCTACAGTACATTTTGACTCAACCACTCTCTCATCAATTGAATGAGATCTTGCAGCCATGATAGCACCAACCTCTGTCATGTATGAAAAAATTACAAAACCCAATACTCTTGAACTCTTGCATGAGGGATTTCTTATTATCACACAGTCTGTAAATTTTCCCCATGGTTTGCAGTAGTTCCTCAGACTTTCTTCTGTGGTTTCAAAACTTAAGCCAGCACTAAAGAAGTTCCAGAAATGTCCCTTCTCTTTCTCCATAGCAGACTCAGTAACTTCAGCTGGACTTCAGCCAGAGAGATGAGAGAGACCTCTGCCTATGAGCATTAGCACACTTGTCCTGGTGCTGCTGTCTTGAAGCCTTCTTTTCTTGTCTCTGCTTTGGTGTAATTCATACAAAAGCCTTCCATACCACAAGATAGTTTTCAAAATCATTTATACTTCATCATGTTATGTCTTTGATTTCTTTTTACATTTGTTTTGTGAGCTAGCTTACCTTCCCACAAATAACTATTTTCTCAAGCATTTCAAACTGATTTGAAACCATTCTCTCACTTTTCCCCCCTCTCTCTCTGCTTCTCCCTTCCTGGTTGCTTTACTGACTTTCCCTTTAGTTCTGTTCAGTTGACTTGCACCATCATCACACTGATTATTTTAGTTTTAGATTAAAATGCTAATAATACAGGAAATTAAGCTTTATTGTTTATCACCATTGTATTGATGAATATAGCCACCCAGATAATATTAGAATTACTTTTGGTGTTGAAAAGTATGCAAATGCTATTTTAATTGGATCATATTAAGTGTACAACTCACTTTATGGAGACCATGAATTTAGGCTTCTTTAAAATTTATTTATATAAGACTATGTGTAATTCTGCATACGTAATTCATGCAAAAATGAAAGCGACTTTTAAGATTTCTGAGACACATGTTTTCTCCCCCAAATTGAATATAAGAATTATCTCTAGGGGCACCTGGGTGGCTCAGTCGTTAAGCATCTGCCTTCGGCTCAGGTCATGATCCCAGGGTCCTGGGATCGAGCCCCACATCGGGCTCCCTGCTAGGCGGGAAGCCTGCATCTCCCTCTCCCTCTCCCTCTCCCCCTGCTTGTGTTCCCTCTCTCACCATGTCTCTCTCTGTCAAATAAATAAATAAAATCTTAAAAAAAAAAGAATTATCTCTATTAAGCATTCAGGCCTAATTTTGCCCCACTATTGAGGCAAAACCCTTTTGAGTAGTTTTCCTCCATGCCATGTGAATTATGAAGATTTTTCAGTCTGTCTGGTGGAAACAGGCACTATTCCTGGCATATGTGAGCTCACAGTATTTCCTTCTAATCCTGTCCAGTGGTTCTTTCCTCAGGGTTGCACAGGCCTTTGTTGCTCAGCAATCAGCTGATACTTGAGGGGGAAGATCCTCCACTTGGGTTTCCCTTCTCTGGCTTATGACCTGAAGTTTGTCTCCATCCAGGGAAGTTCAAGGGCTTACCTGGTTTATTACTTATCTCTCAAGGTTCACTGCTCTTCATTGTCTTATAACCGATGTCTTCAAACCCATCTCCTTTTAAAATTTATTATAGGCAGGAGGCTAAATCTGGTTCTTGTTACTTCATTTTGAGCCAAAGCTAATAGGAAGTAATTTGAAAACACTTGTCAAATTCCTAGAAAAAGAGTGTGTGTCTCAAGGCCTTGATGTTTCTGAGCTCTCTATTCTGTTACATCTGATCAATGATTTTTGTATTAAAATAATTTTAGTTTTAATTTTTACAGCTTTAAGTGTTTTCACATTTACTTTGTAAAAATTAATAAAAGGAAACCTGGTTTAGCATATAGTCAGGAGGACAGTAGGGAGAACTCTCACACTCTCCCACATTACGACTCATGGTCAATTGCAGACCTAACAGGAAAAGATGCACCTTGTAAATGAACACCATTTAGCTACTACTTTACTAACCCAGCAGGAAGAAGGAAGATTTCTTCTGCCGGGCAAGAGCTCAGCCAATGAGAGATTCTCACAGCTCAGCCAATGAGAAGCCAATACAGTTCCAGCTCCCCATTTATTCCAGGGGACTTTTAGTTTACAAGAGCCCCTCCCCAATTCTCCTTTCCTCTATAAAAGAACCTTTCAATCCTTTGATTTCTGCATTCGCCTATGGTTTGCCACAGCTTTCTTGTCCCGGGTTGCAATCCTCTGCTGTTCCCAAATAAACCTATATTTTACTGGTAAAATAACTGGCAGTTTTATTTCTAAGGTTAACATTACTTGTGATCAGAAATGAGATCCACCAAGACCTTCAACCACACCAAGGCTAGTGAGCAAACAGGTGCTGGTGCCCACAGAGCCAACTGGGCTCATTGGGTCCTGCTGACCATTTAGTTTGAGGGTAAATTTTCTCCTGGGTTTTGAGCTCTGCTCTCTTTGTGTTCCAGCTCTCCAGGCTTTATTCAGGATCTGTTTTAAGGCTTTGTTTTTTCCAAGAGTACCCATTTAGCCTCCAGTCTGGCTTCTTTTTGGAATTGGACTGTTCTTACTGGAACCATGCTGGCCTTTGGTTTGATTCCTTCTGGAGCCAGGCTGTTCCTGTTGAAACTGTGTTGTTTTGGTATTTTTCTTTATGTTCTAGAGAAAAACCTCTAAGAAATGGGATCTCAGGCATCAAAATACTTTGAGGGTCCCCCCGCCACACACATATATTGGGACTCCAGAGGATTTTATGTTTAAAAAGACTATGGTCCTTCCTCATGTGCACTGACTTAACCAAAAGTAATTTGTTTATTTTTTTTATTTGAGCATAGTTGACACACTCTGTTACATTAATTTCAGGTGTACAACATAGTGATTTTAAAAGTTTATACATTATGCTATATTCACAAGTGTAGCTACCATCTGTCACCATACATCACTATCACAATATTACTGACTATATTCCTTATGCTGTATCTTTTATTCCCATGATTTATTCATTCCATAATTGGAAGCCTGTATGTCCAACTCCCTTTCACCCATTTTGGCAATCACTTCACCCTCTTTCTCTCTAGAAACCATCAATTTCTTCTCTGTATTTATAGTTCTAATTCTGCTTTTTGTTTATTCATTTTTTTAAGATTCCACATATGAGTGAAATCATATGGTGTTTGTCTTTCTCAGTCTGACTTATTTCATTTAGCATAATACTCTTAAGGTCCACCCATGTTGTGAATGGCACAATCTCATCTTTTTTATGGCTGTGTTAATATTCCACTGTGTGTGTGTGTGTGTGTGTGTGTGTGTGTATGTATGTATGTATGTATGTATACATCCCACATCTTCCTCATCCATTTATCTATCAGTGTACTCAGGTTGCTTCTGTAACTTGGCTGTTGTTGATAATGCTGCAACAAACATAGAGATGAATGTATCTTTTCAAGTTAGTGTTTTAATTTTTGTTGGGTGAACACCCAGTAGTGGAATTATTGGATCATATAGTATTTCCATTTTTAACTTTTTGTGGAACCTCTATACTGTTTTCCACAGTGGCTGTAGTAGTTTATATTCCCACCAACAGTGTATGAGGGTTCCTTTTTCTCTACATCCTTGCCAGTACTTGTTATTTCTTGTCTTTTTTATTTTAGCCATTCTGACAGATGTGAGGTGATATCTCATTATGGTTTTGATTGGCATTTCCCTGATGATTAGTGATGTTGAGCATCTTTTTGTGTGCCTTTTGGCCATATATATGTCTTCTTTGGAAAAATGTCTATTCAGGACATTTATTTATTAATATTTATTAAATGGATTGGTTTTTTTGGTGTTGAGTTATGTAAGTTCTTTATATATTTTGGATATTAACCCATTATCAGATATATCATTTGCAAATATCTTCTCCCATTCAGTAGGTTACCTTTTTGTTAGTGGTTTCCTTTGCTATGCAAAACTTTTAAATTTTTTTTATTTTTAAATTTTATTTTATTATGTTATATTAGTCACCATACATCATTAGTTTTTGATGTAGTGATCCATGATTCATTGTTTTTGTATAACACCCACGTCTCCATGCAGTACATGCCCTCCTTAATACCCATCACCAGGTTAACCCATCCCCCCATCCCCCTCCCCTTTAAAACCCTCAGTTTGTTTCTCAGAGTCCATAGTCTCTCATGGTTCATCTCTCCCTCCGATTTCTCTCCCTTCATTTTTCCCTTCCTTCTCCTAATGTCCTCCATGCTATTCCTTATGTTCCACAAATAAGTGAAACCATATGATAATTGACTTTCTCTGCTTGACTTATTTCACTTAGCATAATCTCCTCCAGTCCCATCCATGTTGATGTAAAAGTTGGGTATTCATCCTGATGGCTGAGTAATATTCCATTGTATATATGGACCACATCTTCTTTATCCATTCATCTGTTGAAGGGCATCTTGGCTCTTTCCACAGTTTGGCTATTGCAGACATTGCTGCTATGAACATTGGGGTGCATATGGCCCTTCTTTTCACTACATCTGTGTCTTTGGGGTAAATATCCAGGAGTGCAATTGCTGTCATAGGGTAGCTCTATTTTTAATTTTTTTGAGGCACCGCTACACTGTTTTCCAAAGTGGCTGTACCAACTGGCATTCCCACCAACAGTGTAAGAGGGTTCCCCTTTCTCCACAACCTCTCCAACATTTGTTGTTTCTTGCCTTGTCAATTTTTGCGATTCTAACTGGTGTAAGGTGGTATCTCAGTGTGGTTTTGATTTGAAAACCTTTTTATTTTGATATAATCCCAATAGTTTATTTTGGCTTTTGTTTTCCTTGCCTTGGGAGACATGTCTAGAAAGTACAGATTTCCCAGAATTGAAGCAGACAACATACAACATCTGACCAGACAGCTTTTCCATGATGTCTGGACCAGGCCACTATATCTTCTTCTCACTGTTGTTTCTTCTCTTTTTTGTAGGAAGACAAATGCCCCTTTCTGCTTTATCCAAGTCCTTGTGAAAGGGGGAAATCTCTTCTTATTGTTTTTTTTTTTTTTTTTTTTAAGGAACAACCTCATTATGATCCCAGGACAAGTAAAATTTTCACTTGTGTTCTTCAAAGGGATAGAAGGTTCAGAATTCACAAGAGTCTTCTTACTTCTGAACTATTAACTGACTTTGAATTCTTCTCTAAATTCATGATCTCTGAATTTACAGGCTTATAAGCTGTATTATCAATAGCAGATTTGGCCCCAAACCGTTCTTTTGAGATAACAACATTGTTTTAGAATGTCTTTGAAGTTGTGCTGTTTTTGCAAAAAGTTCATCAGCTGTTGTTTCATATTTATATCTGCACTGTATCTTCCCAAATATACTTGGTTAATTCTTTCAGTGTGCTCTTGCAGTATCCACTAGTCAGCTTTTGTGGTTGCCTTTTTTTTTTTTTATTCATTTGACAGAGAGAGAGAGAGAGATAGTGTGAGAGAGAGCACAAGCTCTCTCAGGGGGAGCACCTCTCAGGGGGAGCTTCAGGCAGAGGGAGAAGCAGGCTCTCTGCTGAGTAAGGAGCCCGACTCAGGGTTCTATCCCAGGACCCTGGGGATCATGAGCTGAGCTGAAGGCAGGTGCTTAATTGACTGAGCCATCCAGGCACCCCATTATGGTTGCTTTAAGCAGAAACTTCCAGGAGGTATACATGATCCCAGGTTTGCCTTCATGAGAACCATTCTCCCCTAAGTTGGAATAAAGGCCAATAGATTTTTTAGTTGGCTACTTTCAGACCTAGATTCCTGGTTTAGAACCATTGTACAATTTGGAATTGTTATGTTACTTCTGTTGTATATAATTAAGTTTCATATTTTGTTGCCTGGTCAAACTTACAAAAACCCTTCATGTACCCAAAAAAGCAATGCTGGCTCAACCCAAGATGATCTCCAACACTTGTGATTTTTTTTTTTTAAGATTTTATTTATTTATTTGACAGAGAGAGGCACGGTGAGAGAGGGAACAGGAGCAGGTGGAGTGAGAGAGGGAGAAGCAGGCTTCCTGCCGAGCAGGGAACCGGATCCCAGAACCCTGGGATCATGACCCGAGCCAAAGGCAGACGCTTAACGACTGAGCCACCCAGGTGCCCCATACACTTATGATCTTGAGAAGATAACGGACTTCAGGTTAGAGTACCTGAGAGTTCTCTCTCCTAACCTTCTTTGTTAATCAAATGTGGCCTTAAGTGGTTTCCAACTGCTATGCATTTTCCCTCTGATGTAGGCTATGACAACCAGGAAACATTTTTCCTGGCACCGAGGGACAAAACCACTAAACATAAAAAACCTGACTCGTGATCAGCAGTGCTTTTGAAGAAAGATCTTGATTGAAAAGGGGAAATGTGAAAATAAAAGGAAACCTCATTTAGAATGGAGCCAAAAAAAAAAAGAAGAATGGAGCCGCGAGGCCGGCAGGGGGAGCTCTCAATTCCTATCACTCATGGACAGTTGCAGACCAATAGGAAAAGATAGACCTTGGGAGACTACTTTAGTACCCCAGGAGGAGTTAGGTAGTTTTCCTCCTCCTCCACACTCCCCTGCAGCAGCCCAGCCAATGAGAAGCCACTACAGTTCCAGCTCCCGGTTCTCTCCAATGGACTTTTAGTTTAGAACAGCCCCTCCCAAAGCCTCCTTTCTTCGTTAAAAGAGCTTTCCCTTCTTCGCTCCTGAACTTGTTGATGGTTTTGCCAAAACCTGCTTGTCTGGGATTGCAATTCTCTATTTCTCAATGAACCTGTTTTTGCTTTTAAAATAACTGGCAGTGTTATGTTACGTTATGTTATGTTATGTTATTAGTAGGCTCCACCCCCAGCAGGGAGCCCAGCGCTGGGCTTGAACTCACAGGCTGAGATCAAGACCTGAGCTGAGATCAAGAGTCCCACACTTAACTGAGCCACGCAGGTGCCCCTGGCAGTTTTATTTTTAAGGTTAACAAGTTTTTCCTCATTTTTCCTCTAATTATTATTTTTTTAAATGAACTTCAGTATTTTCTTTAAAAAAAGAACAATACCAGTACCTTTGGCATTTTTTTAGAAGTTCGTTAATTTTGCACTGTTATTTAAACGTAAACACGGGTGAATCTGAAGGATGGAGGACAAGTACACATCCAGGTAACCATTTTTTATTATCATTATTAAAAAATACAAGGGCCCTATAAATTAAAACGATTTTCTGCTCACCTGAGCCACCCTTCTCTTGTACGGGAAAGTCCGTTTGATTTTACTTGCCTGATTCTTCACAATTTCTGCAAAAGCCCAAGGGTCTGTAGTTGAAAGGGCCAATGGAGTGCAGCGGGCAACTACCAAATGGGGTCGCCCAAGGCCCAGTCCAGTAGGGAGGTGTCAGCGCAAGCGCGCTGTGCTCTGTGGCATTGTGGGTATTGAAGACCCTCGCCCAGCGCACTATGGGTAGCGCAGTCCGGCGCCCCGGGGCACTGTGGGTAGTGTTGCCCCGCGCCCGCCGGAGTGGCTGGTCGCTGGTGACAGTCCTTGCGCACTTTTGGTAAGCGAGTCCGCCGCGGGGGGAGGCAGGGTGGGGAACGCCGGGCGAGGACAAGCAGGGTTGGTTAGCTGTGGCCGCGGGTTCCTGGAGGTTTGGTTTTCCCGGCGGGGCCGGAGAGGTCCACCTGGGAGGGGCTGTGGCGGGAGCTCGGCGCGCTCTGTCCCGGGGGCTGGGGTCCCAGCGTCCCGTCCCGGAGCGGCGCGCGGGCGGTGGGCGCGTGGGTCGGCGGAGCCCACCGCGGAGATGCCGGCGCCGCTTGGCCCCACGCGCCCGGGTCTTGGCGGGGAAGACCGGCCTGGGGCAAACACCCAGCTTTGCCTCAGTGGTGGGGGCAGCCGGGGCGAGAGACTCGGGTCAGTGGCCTCAGGTCCGCGGACCCTTGAGGGCGCTGAAGGGCCCGGCGAGGTCAGACATCCCCGGGTTGCGTGCGGCGTCCTTGGGTCCACATCGGCGCCTCCTGCTGCTCTCTGCCTCCTCGACCGTGGGGGCCCTTCCAGGAGCTTGGGGCGGCGCAAGTGGAGTGGAGTCCACCGGACAGGGCACGGGCTGCTGGCTGACCCTTGAATTACTGGAGGTGGGAGAGGCAATGGAGGGTAAGACCTACGCACTTAAGGTCTTCTTTTTAACTTTCCTTACGAAAATGAAACCCAAGCGTGCCCAGAAGTAGCCGTGAAGTTCATGGGTTCATCACTCAGATTCACCAGTTATCAATGAGAACCCTGTCCTTTCTCCCCCCGTCTGCAACCCCGAGTGTACATCTCTTTGGGCACTGCCTCTGTCCAAGGGGCCTGTGCCAGGCTTGCCGTTGGAGACACCCCCTCCCCCTCGGCCAGAGCGCCCCCCCCCTCCCCACGCCCCGACTGTCCCACTGGGAGAGTTCAAATCCCGGTCTGCCCCTTTCTCACTGACTCATCCTGATCAAGGCATTGACCCTCCTTGGAGCTGGTGTGAGCGTGGAAAGCGTTAAAACTTGTGTCTGACACATACTAAGTGATCGATAACGTGCATGTATGTTTTTACTGAGCCCCATGGGCGTGTAGAGGATTAATATACTGGGTGTCAGCCTGAATTCAGAGCAGGTTTGCGCTAAAATCACACCCTGACTGTTCCTGGGGAGGTCCATCCCTTCCCTGCCTGGTTCTGATGCTGTGGTGAAGTGGAACCCAGCTGCAGCCTTGCAAGTTTCCAGCCTGTTTCTGGGCGGGGAGAGACTCCTGAGGTGGGAACTGCTGCTGGTATGCCCAGGTGGGCCCTGGAGCAATCTGCCCTCCCCCACAACACCCAGGGAGAACTGCCTGTTAGGGAGGGGAGAACTCTTAAGGGCCTAGCAGCCCATCTCAGGTGGGCACCACTTCTTTGTGTTCTTGTGGTGTCAGCTTTGCTGTGTGTGTAATATTCCCTGTGGGGCTCAGAGCTGCAGATGGATTCCCAGGAAGCCTGGCCTGTTCTTGAAAGGACACATTCCTGCACAGGTGTCCTCCTGGGGCACATTTCTCTGCCTTCATTCAGGAGCTTTTCAACCTCTCCATACATTCACTCTGCTGTATTCTCAGGGCCTTGGCAGTGCTGGCAAAACAAAGATGGGGAGAAATGCTGGTTTGAGAACAGTAGTCTTGTATTGGCTATATTTTTATTTCCTTAGCCATCTTGCACATTAGGTGGTAGAATTTTCATTTTGTAGAACAGTAAATGGTGCAGTAGAGGATTAAATGACTTTTTCCTTGGAGCTAGCTGTTCTTTCACTTTCAAAGTTGATGAAAATTTAAAAAGAGGTGCTCTATTTTTAAAGATTGTCTCATACATCTAATGCTGATTAAAAAAACATTCATTCATTTTCTCCTGATCCTTGGTCTCAGCCCCTAAGGACATTAACAGGAATCAGACCATCCAGTGTTTGCAGTCCGCATATCCCCACCCTTTAAAGTTTCTTCTCCTTTCCTTATTTTGGGGGGTGTGGAGGGAGAGGGGGTTATTAAATTTAAAATTTATTGTGGAAATTTTACAAATAGAGCCACATGTAGTAAGAATATTGAAAGAGCATCTCTGTACCCCTCACTTGGCTTCAGCAATTGTCACCATTCTGCTCTTTGTCTTCCTTTTTGGTTTTCTCTGCTGAAGTATTTTGCAGCAAATCCCAGATATCATTTTACTTGTGAATACTTCAGTATGCATCTCCTATGAATGAATAATTTTTAAAAATATTTTTATTAAAAATTTTTTATTATAATTAACATGCAATGTTATATTAGCTCATGTACAATATATTGACTCAACAATTATATTACTCATTGCTTACCACGATAAGTGTAGTCACCAAATGTCACTATACAATGTTATTACAATATCATTGACTATATTCCCTATGCTGTACTTTTCATCTCCGTGACTTATTTATTTTAAAACTGGAAGTTTGTACCTCTTTTTTTAAGATTTTATTTATTTGAGAGAGAGAGAGAGCGAGAGAGAGAGAGAGAGAACACAAGAGGGGGAGGATCAGAGGGAGAAGCAGACTTCCTGCTGAGCAGGGAGCCTGATGCGAGACTCGATCCCAGGACTCCAAGATCATAACCTGAGCCAAAGGCAGTCGCTTAACCAACTGAGCCACCCAGGTGCCCCAAGTTTGTACCTCTTAATCCCCTTTTTCTATTTTGCCCATATATCCAACACCTCCGCTCTGACAGCCACCATTTTGTTCTCTCTATTTAGGAGTCTTGTTTTTTGTTTGTTCTTCATCCATTCATCTATTGATGGACACTCAGGTTGCTTTCATGTCTTTGCTATTGTAGGTAAAGCTGTAATAAACATAAGGATGCATGTATCTTTTTGAATTAGCATTTTCATTTTCTTTGGGTAAATACCCAGTAGTGAAATAACTGGATCATATGGTAGTTCTATTTTTAAATTTCCTAGGAAACTCCGTACTGTTTTACACCGTGGTTGTACCAGTGTGTCAGTTTACATTTCCACCAACAGTGTATGAAGGTTCTTTTTTCATCATACCCTTGACAACACTTGTTATTTCTTGTCTTTTTAATACCAGCCATTCTGAATGGTGTGAAGTAATATTTCATTGTAGTTTTAATTTGCATTTCCCTGATGATGAGTGATGTTGAGCATCTTTTCATGTGTCTGTTGGCCATCTGTATGTCTTCTTTGGAAAAATGTCTATTCAGGTCCTCTGCCAATTAAAAAAAATGTTTTTTGGTGTTGAGTTGTATAAATTCTTTATATATTTTGGATATTAACCACTTATTGGAGATATCATTTGCAAATATCTTCTCCCATTCAGTACAGGTTGTCTTTTTGTTTTGTTGATGGTTTTCTATACTAAGCAGAAGCTTTTTATTTTGATGTGGTCTGAATAGTTTATTACTGCTTTTGTTTCTCTTGCCTGAGGAGGCATATTTTTTTTTAAGATTTTATTTATTAGTCAGAGAGAGAGAGAGCTCAAGGAGGGGGAGCGGCAGGCAGAGGGAGAAGCAGGCTCACCGCTGAGCAAGGAGCCCAGTGCGGGACTTGATCCCAGGACCCTGGGATCATGACCTGAGCCAAAGGCAGACACTTAACCAACTGAGCCATCCAGGCCTCCCTGAGGAGGCATATTTAGGAAAATGCTGTGACAGCTGATGTCAAAGAAATTACTGTTTTCTTTTAGGAATTTTATAGTTTCAGGTTTCACATTTAGGTGTTTAATCCATTTTGAGGCCTTTTCTCTTTTTTAAATTCTAGTACAGTTAACATCAGTGTTATATTAGTTTCAGGTGTACAGTGTAGTGATTCAGCAATTCTATACATTACTCAGAGCTCATCAGGATAAGTGTATTGTTAATCCTCTTCACCTATTTCACCCATCTCCCCACCCACCTCTTCTCTGGTAATCATCACTTTGTTCTCTATAGTTAAAAGAGTCTGCTTTTTGGTCTCTTTTGTCCTTTGTTCATTTGTTTCTTAAATTCCACATACAAGTGAAATCATACGGTATATGTCTTTTTCTGACTGGCTTATTTCACTTAGCATAATACTGTCTAGATCCATTCATGTTGTAAATGACAAGATTTCATTCTTTTTTATGGCTAAGTAATTCCATTTTTTTGTGTGTATATCAAATCTTTTTTATCCATTCATCTATCATTGGATAATTAGGTTGCTTCCATATCTTTACTATTGTAAATAATGCTGCAGTAAACATAGGGGTACCTATATCTGTTCAAATTAGTGTTTTCATATTCTTTGAGTAAATACCAAATAGTGAAATTACTGCATCATATGGTAGTTCTATTTTTATTTTTTTGAGGGACCTCCATATTGTTTTCCACAGTGGCTGCACCAGTTTGCATTCCCACTAATAGTGCAAGAGGGTTCCTTTTTTTCCACATCCTCTTCAATACTTGTTTCCTGTATTTTTTATTTTAGCCATTCTGACAGGTGTGAGATGGTATTTTGTTGTGGTTTTGATTTGTATTTCTCTCATGATCACTGATGTCGAGCATCTTTTCGTGTGTCTGTTGTCTTTGGAGAAACGTCTGTTCTTGTCGTCTGCCTATTTTTAATTGGATAATTTGGGGGGTTTTTGGAGGTATTGTGTAAATTCTTTATATATTTTGCATTCTGAGCTTTTATTGCATATGTCACTTGCCATATATATTCCCATCCAGTAGGTTGTCTTTTAGGTTTGTTGATTGTTTCCTTTGCTGTGCAGAAGCTTTTTATTTTGATGTAGCCTAATAGTTTATTTTTGTTTTTGTTTCCCTTGCCTCAGGAGACATAGCTAGAAAAATGTTGTTCTGGCTGATGTCAGAGAAATTACTGCCTGTGCTCTCTTACAGGATTTTTCGGTTTCAGGTCTCACATTTAGGTTCTTAATCCATTTTGAGTTTATTTTTGTGTATGGTGTAAGAGAGTGGTCCTGTTGGATTCTTTCATGTGTAGCTGTCATTTTCCCAACACCATTTGTTGAAGAGACTTTTTCCCATTGGATATTCTTTCCTGCTTTGTTGAAGATTAATTGGCCATTGGTCATGGGTTTATTTCTGGGTGTTCTTTTCTGTTCTGTTGATCTATGTGTCTGCCTTTTGTGCCAGTACAATGCTGTTTTGATTACTACGACTTTGTAGTGTATCTTAAAATCTGTGATTGTGATACCTCTATTTTTATTAAGATTGCTTTGGCTATTTCTGGGTACTTTGCTTTGTTTTGTTTTTTGTTTTTTGTTTTTTTGTGTGGTTCCATACAAATTTTAGGATTATTTGTTCTAGTTCTGTGAAAAAGAGCTATTGGTATTTTCATAGGAATTGCATTAAATCTGTAGATTGCTTTGGGTAGTGTGGACATTTTTTTATTTTTAATATGTTAGTCACCATACAATACATCATTAGTTTTTGATGTGGTGATCCACGATCCATTGTTTTTGTATAACACCCAGTGCTCCATGCAGTATGTGCCCTTCTTAATACCCATCACCGGGCTAACCAATCCCCCCTCCCCCTTCCCCTCTAAAACCCTGTTTGTTTCTCAGAGTCCATAGTCTCTCATGGTTCATCTCTCCCTCCGATTTCCCCCCCTTCATTTTTCCCTTCCTTCTCCTAATGTCCTTCGTGCTATTCCTTATGTTCCACAAATAAGTGAAATCATATGATAATGGACTTTCTCTGCTTGACTTATTTCACTTAGCATAATCTCCTCCAGTCCCATCCATGTTGATGTAAAAGTTGGGTATTCATCCTTTCTGATGGCTGAGTAATATTCCATTGTATATATGGACCACATC
>NC_138382.1:1390253-1418001 GCF_054177405.1 Leptonychotes weddellii
CTCTCTCCACTCCCTCTGGGATTCCAATTATTCTGACATTGGAATGCTTCATGGTATCACTTATTTCTCTGATTCTATTTTCATGGGTTCTGAGTTGTTTTTCCCTGGCCTCCTCTTTTCCCTTTTTGTCTATTATATTGTCTTTCAGGTCGCTTATTCGTTCTTCTGCCTCAGTTACCCAAGCTGTTAGATTATCTAGATTGGATTGGATCTCATTGATAGCATTTTTAAGTTCTGCCAATTCACCTTTCATTTCTGCCCTTAGAGACTCTATGTTGCCATTAATTGATTTCTCCATTCTAGCCATTGTCTTCCCAATTGCTAGCCTGAATTCCATCTCTGACATCTTGGTTATATCTGCATCCATTTGTAAATCTGCAGCATAAGTCATAATCTCTGAGTCTTTTCTATTTTGGGGGCTCCTCCTCCTAGTCATTCTGTTGATGGGTGTTTGAGGGAATATATAGAGTCCAAATTCTTGACCAGAACCCAAGCAAGGTGCACCTGTTTTATAGGGGCCTTAGTGTTGCTGGCCTCTTGTTTTCCCAGCCTGTCTTCTGCGGGAGGGGCCTGCTGCACGTTTACTCAGGCAACCCTGTTTGGGCGGATTTGCCCTGCCCCCCTGTGGCGGGGGATGAGCTCAGCGGGAATCAGTTTTGGGGGCTTTTGTTCTCTGGTGGCTTTCCACGTCTCTTCCGCGAGTTAGAGTAGAAGAGACCGTTTCCAACCCTCTACCTCAGAGCAGAGAGACCATAGTTTGTTCTTCAGTGAGCTCTCCAGGCCACACTGTCTCCGTTTCTGTCTGTGCTGCTGTAAACTGCAGCGTCCTGGGTTGTGCGCCCCTCCGCGCCCCCAGTCCTGCCTCCAGGTTGGGGCACGTCTCTGCCCTTTGTGCTTCTAAAACCGCCAGCTGCTCCCAGATTGAATGTGCGACCCCGCTGCTCCGGGATTCCTCCCCGGGGGCTGCCCTAAAGTCCTTTCCCCGCCACTACCGGTCTGCGAGTTTGTGCCCTGTCCACAGCACGCGAGGCTGTCGCTCACCGGCGGTGTAGGATTCCCACGGCCAGGCACCCTCCCGCTGCCGTTTACCCTCCGATATCTGCCCGCAGAATCACGGCTCCCCGCTTCGTACCTTGAAACCAACCACCTGCGATATTCTGTTTGTAGAGATCCAGATCTTCTTACATCTCAGGCTGGTTTCGTGGGTGTTCAGAGTGGTCTGGTAGATATCCAGCTCAATTCCGGGGACCACTTGAAGTAGGGTCCCCTACTCCTCCGCCATCTTTCCCCCCTCCTCCTCTAGTGTGGACATTTTAACAATGATTGTTCTTCTGATCAATGAGCATAGAATATCTTCCCATTTGTGTCATCTTTAATTTCGTCAGTGTTTTATAGTTTTCAGAGTACAGGTTTTTTTACTTCCTTGGTTTAGTTTATTCCTTAGGTTTTATTATTTTTCAGGCAATTGTAAATGGGATTGTTTTCTTAATTTTTGTTTCTGTTACTTTGTTATTAGTGTATAGAAATGCAATGCAACGGATTTCTGTAGATTGATTTTGTATCCTGTAACCATATTGAATTCATTTATCAGTACTGCTAGTGTTGTTTGTTTTGTGGAGTCTTTAGGGTCATCTGCAAGTAGTGCAAGTTTTACTTCTTCCTTACCAATTTGGATGCCTGTTATTTCTTGTCCAATTGCTGTGGCTAGGACTTCCAGTATCATGTTGAATAAAAGTGGTGAGGGTGGACATCCTTGTCTTATTTTTGATCTTAGGGGAAAAGCTTTCAGTTTTTCACTATTAAGTATGATGTTAGCTGTGGGTTTTTCATATATGGCCTTTATTATGTTGAGGTATGTTCCCTCTGAACCTGTATTGATCAGGGTTTTTATCATGAATGGATGTCGTTCTTTGTCAGAAGCTTTTTTTTGCATCTATTGAGATGATCATATGGTTTTTGTGCTTTCTCTTGTAATATATTATGTCGATTGATTTGTGAATACTGAACCACCTTTGCAGCCCAGGAATAAATCCCACTTAATTATTGTGAATGATTTTTGTAATGTATCGTTGGATTTGGTTTGCTAATATTTTTTGCATCTATGTTCATTAGAGATACTGGTCTGTAGTTCTCTCTCTCTCTCTCTTTTTTTTTTTTTATGGTGTCTTTATCTGGTTTTGGTATCAGGGTAAATTGGGCCTCATAAATGAATTTGGAAGCTTCCTTCCTCTTCTATTTTTGAAATAGTTTGAGAAGAATAGTTATTTATTGTCCTTTAAATGTTTGGTAGAATTCGGTCCTGGACTTTTGTTGGTTGGGAGGTTTTTAATTAGTGATTCAGTTTCACTGCTGGTAATCACAATGTTCAAATTTTCTATTTCTTCCTGCTTCAGTTTTGGGAGGCTATATGTTTCTAGGAATTTGTCCAGTTCTTCTGGGTTGTCCCAACTTCTTGGCAAACGATTTTTCATAATATTTTCTTTTAATCCTAATTTCTGTGGTGTCAGTTGTTCTTTCTCTCCTCTTTCTGATTTTATTTGAGTCTACTCTTTTTTTTTTTTTTGAGCAGTCTACTTTTTATCAACTTTATTTATTTAGTTAGTTTTCCAAGGAACCAGATGCTGGTTTCATTGATCTGTCCTATTGGGATTTTTGCTTGTTTGGTTTGGTTTTGTAGCTTCTATTTCATTTATTTCTGCTCTAATCTTTATTATTTCTTTCCTTCTACTGGCTTTGGGTTTTGTTTGTTCTTTTTCTAGCTCCTTTAGGTGTAAGGTAAGGTTTGTGATGAGGTAGGCCTATATTGCTATATAATTCCCTCTTAGGACCACCTTTGCTGTTTCCCAAAGTCTGAACCATTGTGTTTTTATTTTCACTTATTTCCATTTGTTTTTTTCTATTTCTTCTTTGATTTCCTGGTGGACCCATTCATTATTTAGTAGCATGTTATTTAACCTCCATGTATTTGTGCTCTTTCCAGATTTTTTCTTGTGGTTGATTTCTAGTTTCATAGTGTTGTGGTCTGAAAAGATGCATGGTATGATTTTGATCTTCTTGAATTTGTTGAGACTTGTTTTGTGGCCTAATGTGATTTCTTTTGGAGACTGTTCCATGTGCACTTGAAAAGAATGTGTATTCTGTTTTAGGTTGGAGTGTTCTGAATATATCTGCTAGAGCCATCTGGCCAAATTTGTCATTGAAAGCCACTGATTCCTTGTTGATTTTCTGTTTGGATGATCTATCTGTTGATGTAGGTGGGGTGTTAAGGTCCCCTACTCTTATTTTACTATTATTGATTATTTCCTTTATGTTTATTATTAGCTGCTTTATGTATTTGGGTGTTCCCATGTGGGGTCACAAATATTTAAAATTATTATATCTATTTGTTGGATTGTTCCCTTTATGATTATATAGTGTCCAGTCTCTTTTGTCCAATTTATATATTGCTACTCTGGCTCTCTTATTTCCATTTGCATAATAAGTGCCTTTCCATCCCTTAACTTTCAGTCTGCATGTGTCTTTGGTTCTGAAGTGAGGCTCTTGTGGACAACATATAGATGGGTCTTTCTTTTTTATCCATAATGGCACCCTGTGTCTTTTGATTGTTATATTTAGCACATTTACATTCAAGGTGATTATTATTAAGTATGTATTTATTGCCATTTTGTTACTTCTTTTACGGTGTTTTTGTAGTTCTTGTCTGTTCCTTTTTCTTTTTGTCTCTTAACAGTTTGTTGGCTTTCTTTAGTGATATACTTGGATTACTTTCTCTTTGTCTTTTGCTTATCTGTTATTTTTATTTGTGATTACTGTTAGGTTTATATATAATATCTTATGTATATAGCACTTTATTTTGTTTATTTTTTATGTTCAATTATTCAACTTATAATACATCATTAGTTTTTGATGTAAGTTGATGGTCACTTAAGTTTGAACCCATTCTTTTTTCCTCTTCCTGCCATGTTTTAGGTATATGGTGTCATAGTTTACATCCTTTTATTTTGTGAATCCCTTGACTGATGTTTTTTAAAGATTTTATTTTTATTTATTTGAGAGGGAGTGAGAGAGAGTGTGCCAGTTGGGGGGGAGGAGCAGAGGGAGAGGGACAGGCAGACTCTGCACTGAGTGCAAGATCCGATGCAGGACCCAATCTCATGACCTGAACTGAAATCAAGAGTTGGATGCTCAACCAACTGAGCCACCCAGGCGCCCCTCTCTTGGCTGATTTTTTTGGTCTTTTGTGTCCATTCATAAAGTCCCCTTTAACATTTCTTGTAGGGCTGGTTTAGTGGTCATGAATTTCTTTAACTTTTGTTTGTCTGGTAAACTCTTTAAAATATATATTCTTTAAATTTTATTTTTGAGAGAGAATGACAGAGAGAGAGAGAATGAGAGGGGTGAGGGTCAGAGGGAGAAGCAGACTCCCTGCTAAACAGGGAGCCCGATGTGGGACTTGATCCCGGGACTCCAGGATCATGACCTGAGCTGAAGGCAGTCACTTAACCAACTGAGCCACCCAGGCGCCCCTGTCTGGTAAACTCTTTATTGCTCCTTTTATTCTGAATGATAGCCTTGCCAGATAGAGTATTCTTAGTTGCAGATTTTTTCCTTTTAGCACTTTGAATATAACATGGCACTCTCTCTGGCCTCAGAGTTTCTGCTGAAAAATCAGCTGATAGCCTTATGGGGTTTCCTTACATGTAACTGTTTTCTTTTTTCTTGATGCTTTTAAAATTCTCTCTTTATCACTGCTTTTTGCCATTTTAATTACTATGTGTTTTGGTGTGGACCTCCTTGGGTTTATTTTGTGGGAAACTCTCTGTGCCTACTGGATCTGGATTTCTCTTTCCTCCCCCAGATTCAGGAAGTTTTCAGCCATTATTTCTTCAAATAAATTTTCTGCTCCCTTTTCTCTCTCTTCTTCTGGGATCCCTATAATGCAAATGTTACTACTCTTGATGGTGTTGCTGAGTTTTCTAAGTCTGTTTTCATTTTTTATTACTATTTTTTCTCTTTCCTGTTCAGCTTGATTGCTTTCCATCCCTCTGTCCTCTAGGTCATTGATTTATTCTTCTGCTTTCTCTAGTCTACTATTTAATCCCTCTGGTGTATTTTTAATTTGTTATTAAGTTCTTCATCTCTGATTAGTTTTTTTTGTGTTTTCTATGTCTGTCAAGGGTCTCATTGAGGTCCTCCAGTCTTTTCTCAAGGCCAGTGAGTATTTTTATGACCATTACTTTAAATTCTCTATGAGGCATATTACTTACTACCATTTAGTTTAGCTCTTTTGCTGTGATTTTGTTCTGTTCTTTCATGTGGGACATATTCCTCTGTCTCTTCATTTTGTCTAACTCTTGTCTGTTTCTCTGTGTTAGGAAAGTCAGCTATGTTTCCTGCTTTTGAAAATCATGGCCTTATTTATTTTTTTAAGATTTTATTTATTAGAGAGAGAGAGCACGCATGTTATTAGCTGCTTTATGTATTTAGGTGCTCCCATGTTGGGTCACAAATATTTAAAATTATTATATCTTTTTGTTGGATTGTTCCCTTTATGATTATATAGTGTCCAGTCTCTTTTGTCCAATTTATATATTACTACTCTGGCTCTCTTATTTCTGTTTGCATAGTAAGTGCCTTTCCATCCCTTAACTTTCACTCTGCATGTGTCTTTCATTCTGAAATGAGGCTCTTGTGGACAACATATAGATGGGTCTTGCTTTTGTCCAATTTATATATTGCTACTCTGGCTCAGAGCAGCAGAGGGAGAGGGAGAGGCAGGCTTTCTGCTGAGCAGGGAGCCTGATGTGGGGCTCCATCCCAAGACCCTGGGATCATGACCTGAGCTGAAGGCAGACACTTAACTGACTGAGCAACCCAGGTGCCCCAGCAATTGATTTTTGTATATTAACCTTGTATCCTGCAGCTTTGATATACTCATTTGTTAGTGTCAGAAATTTCTGGTTGAATCTTTGGTATTTTCTAAATAGTCAATCAGGTCATCTGCAGACAAAGATAGTATTGTTTCTTCCTTCCCAATCTGTGTACCTTTTATTTCTTTTCTTATGTTCTTATATTAACTAGTATTTCCAGTGTGATGTTCATAGGAGAGGTGAGAGGGGACATCCTTGCTTTGTTCTTGTTCTTCAGGGTCAGCACTGCTTTCTGCTTTCTCAGCACTAAGCAGGGTATATGAGTCGTGGCTTTTCTTTCCACTCTTTCTTTAAGCACAGCCACAGTTATCTGCAGAGGCCGTCAGCACAGCCTGTTCTTTTTTTTTTTTTTTTAAAGATTTTATTTATTTATTTGACAGAGAGAGAGATAGCTAGAGCAGGAACACAAGCAGGGGGAGCGGGAGAGGCAGGCTTCCTGCCAAGCAGGGAGTCCGATGTGGGACTCGATCCCAGGACCCCAGGATCATGACCTGAGCCGAAGGCAGACGCTTAACGACTGAGCCACCCAGGCGCCCCCAGCACAGCCTGTTCTTAACCTGAGCCTGACAAAATTAATGTTACTTCTTTACTGTTCTCTAACATCCAGCCAGTGTTCTTATTTCCTGGATTGCTCAAAACTGCTAAAACAGTGTCCACACATTGCATTTGGTTGCTGGGTCTCTAAAGCCCCCTTTTATTCCACAAGTGCTCTCTTTTTTATGCTGTTAACTTATTGAAAGTTTCACATTTTAAAATGATTACACACATGTCATTTCACCCCTCAGTACTTCACCATTTCTTTTTTTTTTTTTTTAAAGATTTTATTTATTTATTTGAGAGAGAGAGCACATGAGAGGGGGGAGGGTCAGAGGGAGAAGCAGACTCCCCGCTGAGCAGGGAGCCCGATGCGGGACTCGATCCAGGGACTCCAGGATCATGACCTGAGCCGAAGGCAGTTGCTTAACCAACTGAGCCACCCAGGCACCCCATTACTTCACCATTTCTTAAAAACAACTTGTTTTCCCCATGTGCAGAATATCATGATCACAGCTAACAGTGTTCACAATAGTTCTGTAACACCCAGTTCATCTTGAATTGTCCTTTGTAATCCCCAAAATACTTTCTAGTTCATTTGTGCGAAGCGTATACTCACATCTGAAGAATGGTTATCTAGTCTTTGTGTGAAGGAAAGTCTCCCCTCTTTTTTTTATTTTTTATTTTTTATTTATTTATTTGACAGAGACACAGTGAGAGAGGGAACACAAGCAGGGGGGAGTGGGAGAGGGAGAAGCAGGCTTCCCATGGAGTAGGGAGCCTGATGTGGGGCTCAATCCCAGAACCCTGGGATCATGACCTGAGCCGAAGGCAGATGCTTAACGACTGAGCCACCCAGGCACCCCTGAAAGTCTCCCCTCTTCATTTCTTCATGACATTGGCTTGTTGAAGACCTGTGCCATTTGCTGACTGCACCTTTTTAAATCTCAAGTCACATTTAAAATCTCGGGAACTCAATCTTGGACATTTAAGTGAGAGGGGCAGCCACAATGATGGCACCCACCCTGCTTCATGGCCCCCCCTCCCAAATCTACATTCTGTTGGAGACCTGTAGCACTCTTTCTGTTTGGATTTCCTGGGACTTGTCCTTTGGCTTCAGGGCAGATGTGGATGGGGAATTTCATTTCTGTTTCCCTCTGAGAGGTGACTTTGGCTCTCAGTGTGAGTGCCCTCCTTTGGGTACTCTGAGGCCCTTTCCCTCTTAATAGAGTCCCCACAGTGAGAAAAGTCTCATCTACCTGCAGGGGGCTGAAGGCTTCAATTCTCAACTGGGGATTGAGACAGCCTGTTGCTGATCTGGCTGTGGGGGCCTTTTTTTTTTTTTTTTTTGGACACTGGTTAAGAATGGGCAGCTCTGATGCCTCCTGCAACCTGCCTTCCTTATCTCCACTCACCCGTGCTGTACTGGGAGGCTAATGGAAGGGTACTTCTCCCAAGCGCCCCCTTACTTCTGTTCTCTTTCCCCAGCTCTGCCCTGCAACTTGACTCTTCTCTAGGAAGAGCACTCACCTGACCAGGAATATGGCCCCAGGGCTCCTGACAACCAGGGATGAGGTGAGTCCTGAAGTTTTTTCCTAGCTCTTGTAGGATGGACTCATTGCCTTTCCTTGTCCTAGAGCTGCCCTTGTGGTGTTAGGTCATATCTAGCCCTGATTTTGGAGGTGTGGCCCACCTTACCCAGAGTCTTTTCTCAGACTCCTCTGTTCCATTCATGACTTAGGCATTCACCAAGTAGTGAACTGTAATCAACACAAGTAAAATACAGATACAGGACATTCATGCTTATGTGCCCAGTAATTCCCAGGGCATAAAAAAGTGAAGGAAGGCTTTCAGAAGAAAGCTCTTTACAGAGCTGCCTGAGCTGCCCCTGATGGACTTGGGAAGTTGAAGAACTTCCAGTAGGAGTGTGACAGGAAGTCTAGTGCATCTCAGAAACTGGGTGACTGGCAGCCTGTCCCTCACCATTTGGAAAGCTTGGAGCAGCCAGTGGCCTTTGGTCACATCAGTTTTCTCTGTGTAGTGGTGAGGATGCTGACCTGCTGTCTGCTTGTGTGTAACTTGTGGATACGTTTAGTTTGGTCAGTCCTGTGCTATATATATATATTTTTAAGATTTTATTTTACTTGAGAGAGAGAGTGAGAGAAAGCACAGAAGGAAAGGGAGAAGCAGACTCCCTGCTGAGCAGAGAGCCCAACAGAGGGCTCGAAGGCAGATGCTTAACTGAATGAGCCACCCAGGCGCCCCCTGTACTTTATATTTAAATGAGTTTTCCACACTTAGAAATTGGAAGATTATGTCTGAAGGTCTGGATTGCCAGTTTCTCTGAGAATAGGCCGAGGAGTCTGATTCACTCACCTATTATTTTCCTGGCCCCTGAAGGCTTTGCCTTCACCTGCTCTGAGCCTGGATGGACAGTTCAGCCAGAATCTGGAAAGCTAGGTTGAGGACTGTGGGCTTGAACTTGGGAGTAAACTGGATTTTGAAGGATTTTGAGAAGGATTTCGCCATGTTGAAATCAAGGATTAGGAAATAAACAGTATAGTTGATCCTTGAACAACATGGATTTGAACTGTGTGGGTCCATTTACGTGTGGATTTTTTTCAGTAAATATAGGACAGTACTATAAATGTATTTTTCTCATGAATTTCTTAATAATACTTTTTTTTCTCTAGCTTTATTGTAGGATTATAGTATGTAATACACAGCATACAAAATATATGTTCACTGACTGTTTATGTTATCAGTGAAGTTTCTGGTTAATTGTAGGCTATTAGTTAAGTTTTTGGGGAGTGAAAAGTTATACAGATTTTTGACTGTATGGTGGGTCGGCAGCCCTAACCCCCCTGTTGATCAAAGGTCAACTGTAACTGAGTGAATATATGTTCTAAAGGAAAGATTTTCTAATCCCCAAGATTAGGCAGGATGTGAGTTTTACATAATTGGATAAAATTAACATTTACTAACCACCTAAATACATACCAGGTGGGATACTTTTGTGTTGCTTATATCAGTTACACAAAATAGTGTCAGTTATATTCAGTTTTTAATTGCCTGTCATATCAAGTGTAGAATTTTTTTACAAGAAGATCTGAACTTGATCTTAATACTGGGCTCATATGGTGGATATTTGTCTCTTACTGTACAAGTTAAAAATGATTGGTTATCAGAGCCATTGAGAGCTGTGTGTCCCTCAGTTGTCAAATATTTTATACCTTTGAGGGAAAATGTTTGTGTAGTGCATGCAACTCAGAGTGTTACTTAGGTAAGAGAGAAAACTTTTATATGTTTCATTTTACCATTTATGATGTTAATAGAGCAGCATTCTTGGCCAAAATGGAATGTAGCACTGGCTCACTTTTTCTGTCCCTACTCTGCCACTTCCTGTGGGATCCTTAGCACACCCTGTATCTCATCCTGTCTGTGACCAGTATCTCTCAATATATATTTTTTCTTTTATTCATTTCCTTGTGAAAAATTGATGTGAGGGCATAAATATCTGAAGGGTTTAGTTTTTTAAGATGAAGTTTCCATACCTGGAAGAGTGTCAGGCATCCAAACCTACTTGTTTCATAAAGGGACCACAGTCTGAACTTTTTTTTGTTTTTTTTTTTTTAGAGGAGGGGCAGAGGGAGAGGGAGAGAGAGAATCTTAAGCAGGCTCTACACCCAGCATGAAGCCTGGTGTGGGGCTGAGTCCCACAACCCTGAGATCATGACCTGAGCTGAAATCAAGAGTTGGATGCTTAACCAACTGAGCCACACAGGAGCCCCATACAATCTTAACTTTTTTTTTAAGATTTTATTTATTTATTTGACAGAGAGAGACACAGCGAGAGAGGGAACACAAGCAGGGGGAGTGGAAGGGGGAGAAGCAGGCTTCCCAAGCAGGGAGCCCGATGCAGGGCTCGATCCCAGGACCCTGGGATCATGACCTGAGCCGAAGGTAGACGCTTAACGACTGAGCCACCCAGGCGCCCCTTAACTTTTTTTTGAAAGAATGAAAGAACAAAGGGGTTTCTTTGTTTTGCTTTTTGTTATTTGAGGCATAGAAATTACATGTTTTAGGAATCTTTAAATTGCATTTCCATATACTTTGATATATATCTTTTTTTTTTCCTTTGGTATGTATCTGATCTGAATTATATAAAATCTTTTGACCTATATTTTAATTGAATATATTGTTGACCATATATACACATGGTATTTAGGCATGTCGAAGGAGTTTGGCCTGATACAAAAGAAATTGGAATATGCTTTAGGGTTGTGACCTAGATGAGGGCTGGACCTAGAGGTTGTTAACTGGTAAGAAATTAGCACTCTTTCATTATTAATCTTAAAAAATCGTTTTGAATGTCTGCTGTGTGAAGGAGCATTTGGTCAACAATGATATCCACAGCACAGCCTCCATTCTTATAAGACTCCCAACTTACTTAGGTGTTTACCTATCATTGGAATTAAGCATTTAAAAGTTCCTTTATTGAGGTATAATTCACATCCAATAAAATTCACCATTTTAAAGTGTACAGTTTGTAGATTTTAGTATATTCACAAAGTTGTGCAACACTCGCCCCTGTCTAATTCCATAATGTTTTTGTAACCCCCAAAGAAACCCCACACCCATTAGGAGTCACTCTCTTTTCTCCCCTCTCCCAACCTCTGGTGAGTGCTCATCTATATTCTGTCTCTATAAATTTGGTTATTCTGGGTATTTCCTATAAATGGAATCATAATATGTGGTTTTTGTGTCTGTTTTCTTTCACTTAGCATAATATTTTCAAGGTTCATTCATGTTGTAGCCCAAATCAATAATATTTCATTCCTTTTCATGGTTGAATAGCATTCTATTGTATGGATATATGACATTTTGTTTTTTCATTCATCAGTTGATGGACATTTCATTTATTCCTGTTATTGGAACTTAATATCTTTGGTCTATGCACATTTTTGATAGATCTTAATGATAAAATTGTATTAAAACTAGTGACTACCCCAGTATCAGATCTTTAAAGATGAAGAAACCCAGGAATCCATCAGAATCCTAGAGGAGAACATAGGCAGTAACTTCTTCGACATTGACCACAGAGACTTCTTTCAAGACATGTCTCTAAAGGCAAGGGAAACAAAAGCAAAAATGAACTTTTGGGACTTCATCAAGATAAAAAGCTTCTGCATAGCAAAGGAAACAGTCAATAAAACTAAGAGGCAACCTACAGAATGAGAGAATATATTTGTAAATGACATTTCAGATAAAGGGCTGGTATCCAAAATCTATAAAGAGCTTATCAAACTCAACACCTAAAAAACAAATAATCCAGTCAAGAAATGAGCAGAAGAAATGAACAGACACTTCTCCAAAGAAGACATACAAATGGCTAACAGACACATGAAAAAATATTCAACATCACTAGCCATCGGGGAAATAAAAATCAAAACCACAATGAGATACCACCTTACACCAGTTAGAATGGCAAAAATTAACAAAAGAGGAAACAACAAATGTTGGCGAGGATGTGCAGAAAGGGGAACCCTCTTACACTGTTGGTGGGAATGCAAGTTGGTACAGCCACTCTGGAAAACAGTACGGACGTGCCTCAAGAAGTTAAAAATAGAGCTACCCTACGACCCAGCAATTGCACTACTAGGTATTTATGCCAAAGATACAGATGTAGTGAAAAGAAGGGGCACCTGCACAGCAACGTCCACAATAGCCCAAATGTGGAAGGAGCCGAGATGTCCTTCAACAGATGAATGGATAAAGAAGAGGTGGTTCATATATATAATGGAATATTACTCAGACAGCAGAAAAGATGAATACCTGTCATTTGCGTCAACATGGATGGAACTGGAGGGGATTATGCTTAAGTGAAATAAGTTAAGCAGAGAAAGACAATTATCATATAGTTTCACTCATATGTGGAACATAAGGAATAGCATGGAGGACCACAGGGGAAGGGAGGGAAAACTGAATGGGAAGAAATCAGAGAGGGAGACAAACCATGAGAGACTCTGGACTCGGGGAAACAAACTGAGGGTTTCAGAAGGGAGGGGGGTGGAGGGAGGGGGTAACCAGGTGATAGGTATTAAGAAGGGCATGTGTTGTGATGAACACTGGGTGTTATATGCAATTTAATGAATCATTGAACACTACATCAAAAACTAATGATGTACTTTATGTTGGCTAACTGAACATAATAATAAAAAAAAGATGAAGACACCACCTACATTCACATTCAAATCTATGACTCTTTGCAGGTTAAAAACATTCATGGATTTTCACTATCCCATCCCACTATTTCTCAGTCATTACGAATTTAACTTGTTCCCAATGTTTGAGAACCTATTTCTTTCTTTTTTTTTTTTTTTTAAGTTTCATTTATTTGAGAGAGAGAGGGCGAGAGAGAGAATACCCAAGCCGGGGGAGGGGAAACTCTCAAGCAGGCTCCCCACTGAGTGCAGAGCCTCATATGGGGCTCAATCCCACAACTCTGAAATCACGACCTGAGCTGAAATCAAGAGTGGGATACCCAACCAAATGAGCCATCCTGGCACCCCTTGAGAACCTATTTCTGTGGGAAATTTTGTTCATGAAATGAATTTTAGTCTGACAGTTTTTCTCACCACAAAATATGACCAAGTGAGAAGACATGAGTATTTTAAATTGTAGAAGCTACAACTCTGTAGTAGAGTGTCTGTGTTCTTTTTGTCTGCTTTCAAAACCATCCACAGGATACTGCAACACCTCTGCTTTCTGTTCTACCACTAGCTACTTTTCCCTCCTGCCAGGTGCTTCTCACCCACATCATGGACTTCTCCCTTCTCTTCCTCTGCTCATGGCATCTGTGTTCCCTGCCTCCCTACATGCTTCATTTAGATTCTTAGCCCTCTACTCTTTTCTTGATTATTCTGAATCTTAGCCATCTTTCAAATTTTTTTTTTTGAGGTATAATTCACATACCATAATTTACCCTATGGATGAAATGATCAGATAAGGACTTTAAAGTCTCTGTCTTAACTATGCTCAATGTGGAAAAGGAAAATGTCGTAATATCAGATAAAATGAACTTCAAGACAAGGGGAAAGAAAACCATTTCAGAATGATAGAAGAGTCACTTTAGCAGGAAGACATAGCAGTAATGTATGTATGTGTCTAATAACAAAGCTTTAAAATAATTGACAGAATTAAAGGGAGAAAATGGAAATTATACTATTACAGGTAATTTAATCTCCTCTGAGCAATTGATAGAACAAGTAGGTAAAAAGTCAGTAAAGACATATATGATGTAAAGAAAACTAGCAACTACATCATCTTGATCAACAGTTATAGAACACTGTACTGTGCACCTGCAGAATATACATTTTTTCAAGTATGTTCAGCAAGAGAGACTTAGTGAATTTGAAGGGGTTTAAAGATACAGCTTATATTCTGAGATTCCAGTCAAATTAGAAACCAATAATAAGTTATCTAAGTAAGTCTCAAATATTTAGAAACTAAACAACACATTTCTTCACTGATCCTTACGTCGAAGAAGAAATTGCATTGTGACATCAAAATGATGGAGTAAGGGAAATACATGGCTCTGTGCCTGCCGCAAAACAACTAATGAGCTGCTAAAATCTGCCAGAATTACCTTTGTCAAACTTTGGAACCTAGTCAAAAGTGGAAAATTTGGTGAAGAAAGAAGTTCCTACTTTATGGCAGAAGAGTGCTGCAGCATTTTAAACTGCCTGCCTATCAACTATATTGAATACACACAAAGAGCTAAAGGAAACCATGAACATGGAACTAAAGGAAGTAGGCCAACAATGTTTGAAGAGATAGAGAATATCAATGAAGAGATTATAAAAAGGAGTCATACAGAACTTCTGGAGCTGTAAAGTACAACGGAAGTGAAAAACTTGGTATGGGGGTTTAACAGCATATTTAGGTAGGCAAAATAGTCAGTGAATTTGAAAATACTTCAACTGAGATTATCCACTCTGAGGAGCAGAAAAAAAAGAACACTGAAAAATGCACAGAACTTAAGAGACCTGTGAGACACCAACGGATGTACTTACATATACATAGTGGGAATTGCAGAAGGAAAGGAGGGAGAGAAAAATTTAAGAAATATCCAGAAACTCCTCAAATATGATTTTAACCGCCCCCCAAATCTATATGTCAAAGAAGCTTAGTAAACTCCAAGTAGGATAAACTTAAAAAGATCCACACCCAGACATATAGTCAAAATTATCAAAACCCCTACACCAAGACAGAATTTTGAAAGCAGCAAGAAGGTATTTGTTACCTACAAGGAAGGAATCCTCAATAAGATTAAGAGCTCATTTCTCATCAGAAACCATGGAGACCACCAGTCAGTAGGATGACATATATAAGGTCTTGGAAGAAAAACTGTCAACTAAGATTTCTTTTTTTTTTTTTTTAAGGTTTTCTTTATTTGACAGAGAGAAAGACAGAGAGGGAACACAAGCAGGGGGAGTGGGAGAGGGAGAAGCAGGCTTCCTGTAGAGCGGGGAGCCTGATGCAGGGCTCGATCCCAGCACCCTGGAATCATGACCTGAGCCGAAGGCAGACGCTTAACGACTGAGCCACCCAGGCGCCCCTCAACTAAGATTTCTATATCCAGTAAATTATCCTTCAAGAGTGAAGGAAAAATTAAGAGGTTTCCAGACTTAAAAAAAACGGAGAGAGCTCATTAACAGTAGACCTGCTCTACAAAAAAATGCTTCAGTCTGAAATGAAAGGACACTAGACAGTAACTCTAAACTGTAAGAAAAGTGAACACTAGAGCACTCAGCATGGAGTCTGCTTGAGGTTCTCTCTCTTTTCCTCTTCTCCTCCCTCCGCTTGCATGCATGCTCTCCCTTTCTCTAAAATAAATAAATCTTTTTAAAAAATCATAATGAGGGTGCCTGGGTGGCTCAGTTGGTTAAGCGACTGCCTTCAGCTCAGGTCATGTGATCCTGGAGTCCTGGGATCGAGTCCTGCATTGGGCTCCCTGCTCGGCAGGGAGTCTGCTTCTCCCTCTGGCCCTACCCCTTCTTGTGCTCTCTTTCTCAAATAAGTAAGTAAGTAAATAAATAAATAATCTTTTTAAAAAAATAATAAAAATAAAAAATCATAATGAGATATTACTTTGTACCAGTCAGATTGGCTTTTATCAAAAATAACAAGTGTCATGCACTATTGGTGGGAATGAAAACAGCCACTGTGGAAAACAGTATGGAGACTTTTCATAAAGGTAAAAATAGAACTACCACACAGTCCATCAATTCCACTTCTAGTATTTATCCATATAAAACAAAAACACCCATTCAAAGGCATATATGCACCCTTCTGTTCATTGCACCATTATTTACAAAAGCCAAGGTATGAAGGCACCTTAAGTGCCCATCAATAGATGAATGGATAAAGAAGTGTACACACACACACACACACACACACACACTGGAATATTAGCCATAAAGAAAAGAGTGAGATCTTGCTGTTTGTGGCAACATGGGTGAGGTGACCTAGAGGGTAATATGCCAAGTGAAATAAGTTGAAGACAGATACTGTACAATTTTACTTGTATGTGGAATCTGAAAAACAAACACAACAAAACAGAAACAGGCTCATGGATACAGGAAGCTATTAGTTACCCAAGTGGGGAGGAGCTGAGGAGTGGGCCAAAGAGGTGAAGGGGGGATTAAGAGGTACAAATTTCCAGTTATAAAGTAAGTCACAGGGATGCAATCTATAGCAGAGGGAATATAGTCAGCAATACTGTAATAACTTTGGTGACAGATGGTAACTAGATATTGTGGGGCTATATTTGTAATGTATAAAAATATTGAATCACTATGATGTACACCTGAAACTAAGAGGATACTGCATGTCAATTATATTTCAATTTTTAAAAAGTCACAAAAGATTAAGAAGGATATCATATGTTGAAAACAGGTTTATTATGGAGAGAAGATATAACAATTATAAATATGTGCATACCTAGCAGTAGAGTACCAACATACATGGAGTAAAAATGGGCAGATTCGAAGAGAAAAACTTGTTCTACCTAATGGGTATAGACTTCAATACCCAACTTTCTATAATGGATAGAGTAGCCAGACAGGAGAGCAAAGGAAATACACAACTTGAACTATACTATATATCAGCTGCAACTAATACACACACACACACACACACCTCACACACCTCACACACATACCACTGCCCAACAACAGCAAAATATATATTTCACCCGTGTGCCTAAAACATTTTCTAGGATAGACCATATATTAGGCCACAAGTAAGTCTTAATGAATTTGAAATGATTGAAATGATACAAAGTAACTTCTGATCACAGTGGAATGAAAACTAGAAATGAACAGCAGAAGGAACTCTGGAAAATTCACAAATATGTGGAAATTAAGTAGCACACTCAAACAACCATTCTATCAAAGAAGAAAAATCACAAGAGAAAGTAGAAAATACATTGAGACAAATGGAAGTGAAAACTAGACATACTAAAATTATGGGATACAGCAAAAGCAATGCTTAGAGGGAATTTCATAGCTATAGATGCATCATGTAAAAAATAGAAAGATCTAAAATCAGCAACCTAATTACACAATTTAAGAAGAGCAAACAACCCAAGCTAGAAGAAGGAAGGAAATAATAAAGGTTAGAGCAAAGATGAGCTAAAATAGAGAACAGAAAAATGATAGAGAAATCAACAAAACTTAAAGCTGGTTCCTTAAAAAGATCAACAAAATTGACAAACCCTTATCTAGATTGACTAACAAAAAACTCAAATTACTAAAATTAGAAATGAACTTGGAGACATTACTGTCCTTTTTTTTTTTTTTAAAGTAAGAAGGGTGATAAGGGAATGTTAGTGTAAGAGAACAGCTGTATGCCAACAAATTGGCTACCCAAGGTGAAATGGATAAGTTTCTAGAAATGCACAATTTATCTAAACTGACTCAGGAAAGAACAGATTCTGAATAGACCTAGGAATACTGTAGATATTAAATCAATAAAAAAACTCTCCCAACATAGAACAGCTCACAACCAGATGGATTTACTTGTTAATTCTACCAAACATAAAAAGAAGAGTTAACAAAATCTTTCTCTATTCTGAAATTTTTTTTTTTTTTTTTTTTTTTTAGAGAGATACAGCGAGAGAGGGAACACAAGCAGGGGGAGTGGGAGAGGGAGAAGCAGGCTCCCCGCAGAGCAGGGAGCCCGATGCGGGACTCGATCCCAGGACCCCGGGACCATGACCCGAGCCGAAGGCAGTCGCCTAACCAACTGAGCCACCCAGGCGCCCTCTATTCTGAAATATTAAGACACTTCCTAACTCATTCTATGAGGACAGCATTACTTTGATACTAGAGGTCTCGGACAAAGACGCTGCAAGAAAAGAAAATTACAGGCTAATATCCCTTATGAGCACAGATGCAAAAATCTTCACCAAAATATGCCCAAAGCTAATTCAGCGTATTAAAAGGGTTGTACTTCTTAAGCAAGTGAGATTTACTCCCAGAATGCAAGAATGTTTCAACATATTAAAATCCATTCTGTAACATACCACATTAGGAGAATGCAGGATGAAACCATATGATTATCTCAACTAATGCAGAAAAAGCATGTGACAAAACTGAACCCCCTTTCATGAAAAAACACTCAGCAAACTAGGAATAGAAGGGAACTTCCCAACATGATTAAGGTCATATATGAAAAATCCACACTAACATCAGTGTTAGTGGTGAAAGACTGAATGCTTTTTTTCTGAAGAACACGAAATCTGAGATAAGGATGTCAGCTTTTGCCACTTCTGTTCAACACAGTACTGGCAGTTCTAGCTAGGATAATTAGGCAGAAAAGAAAAGGCATCCTACTGGAAAAGAAGTAAAATGATCTCTTCACTGAAGACATTCTCTCATATCCATAAAACCTTAAAATCCACACACATAAAAAAATGTCAGAGCTAAGAAATAAATTTAGCAAAGTTGCAGGATACAAAATCAACATAGAAAAAGTCAGTTTTATTTCAGTATATTTTCAAAAACTATCCAAACAGGAAATATATATATTTTTAAGTTCCAATAAAATAAAACCCAAAGAATAAATTCCAATAAAATTCCAATTTATAATAGCATCTAAAAGAAGAAAACACTCAGCAATAAATTAACCAAGGAGGCAAAAGACTTGCTCACTGACAACTATAAAATATTGCGGAAATTGAAGAAGACCTAAGTATATGGAAAGACTTTGCATGCTTATAGACTGGAAGACTTAGTATTGCTAAGATGACAGTACTACCCAAAGTGATCTATAGATTCAAAACAATCCCCATCAAAATACCTTTCATGCCTTTTTTTTTTTTTTTTTTACAGAAATAGAAGAGACTATCCTAAAATTCATTCGGAATATCATGGGATCTTGAGTCTTACAAAACAACAAGTTTGGAGGAGTCACACTGCCTGATTTCAGTACTTAGTACCAAGCTACAAACAGTGGCAACATAGGTTCTCACTGACATAAGAATAAATACATAGATCAATGGAATAGAACTGAGAGCCTGAGAAAAAAGCCTCACATACATGGTCAATTGATTTTTGACAAGGGTGCCAAGACCATTCAACTGGGAAAGGACAGTCCATACAATGGTGCTTGGACAACTGGACATCCACACAAAAAGAATATGTGAAATAAATGAAAAATTAGAAAGTCTCTGAAGAAATAAGAGATACAGTGAATAAGTATATGGAAATTTCAGAACTGAAAAATACATACCTGAAAGATAAAGCTCAGTAGATGGGCTTACTAGCAGATTAGAGGTAACAGAAAAATCAGTGAACTAGAAGATAGAACAATAGAAATTAGCCAATCTGCACAACAGGGAGAAAATATACTGGGAAAAAATAATGAACAGAGCCTCAAAAACTGTGGGAATATAACAAAATAACATTTGTGTCATTGTAGTTCTGGAAAAAGAAGTGAAGGTAGGCAGAGGCTGAAAAAATATTAGAAGAATTAATGGCTGAAAACTTCCCAAATTTGGCAAGAGATGTAAACATACAGATTGAAAAAGCTTGAACATATGCCAAACATGACAAACCCAAAATGAAGGAAACATCTTGAAAGCAACCAAAGAAAATGCATTTCTTACAAGGAAAAAGCTATTGGAATGGTAGTAGATGTCTCATCAAAAACCACAGAAGTTAGATGGAAGTGGTGTGATGTTCTTTAGGTGCTGGAAGAAAGGAACTGTCAATCCCAAGTCCTGTACCAAATAAAAATATCATTCAGGAATGAAGGGAAAATCTGGACATTCTCAGATGGAGAAAAACAGAATTTGTCTCCAGGAGCGTGGACAGAGGCAATTTTATAAACAAGGAAACAATAAAAGAGGGAACCTTGGAGCATCTGTGTGCAGTAGAGTTAACATAACAGGCTTGAGACTGCTATTCTTAGGAAATCCTGCTTGCAAGATTATCCTTTGGCTGGCATTGGGATCTTGCATTTCTGGAGGGTTAGCACCATTCTCAGAACTGATAAGAATGGTTCACTGTGCCTAAAAGTGTGCAAACTAGGGTTTATGCTGAAAGTGCCTGTGTGACCAGTCCCCACTAAAAAAGTTGGGCACTGAGCCTCTAATGAGCTTCCTTGTTAGACAACATTTAACACACGTTATCACAAGTCCTTGGTGGTGGAGTTAAGTGGGTCATGTTGTTACTCTACTGGGAGAGGATTCTTGGGAGGTTGTTCCTGGTTTCCTTTGGACTTTGTCTTGTACCATTTCTCTTTTGCTTTGTATCCCTTTGTAGCCATGTGTACAAAACTATATGATGAGTCTTACAAGTCCTAGTGAATATCAAACCTGGGGGTGGTCTTGGGGACCCCTGACACAATCAGGAAGAAAGAAAACACAGGAAAAATAGGGGTAAATATAGGAGGCACTCCTCTTACACATGAATTTTCCAAACTAATTTTGATGGTTGAAGCAAAAATTATTACACAGTATGATGTGATTCTAAATATGTAGAAAAAAACTACTTAAAATTACCAGAAGGGCAAGAGGATGTAATGGGAGGTAAAGTTTCTATACTTCATTAAACTGGAAAATGAAGATACCAGTAGACTGATTAGTTATGTGTACATAATGTAGCTCCTAGAGTAATCACTAAAAATGCTGTACAAACACAGAAATCCCATAAATGTGGAGGTGTGGGAAAACCAGAGATAAAGGAATAAACTGGACCACCCTGCCCTAGGACCTCGCTGCTGTAGGCGTGGGGGGTGGGTGTCTTTTTTATGATAATCACCTATGAACAACAAAGAATAACCAGACCCTAAAAAGAAAGTAAGCCATTGAAGGTGTTATCACTAGTCCTTGCTCAATGGTGATATCAGTAGAAATGTTCAAAGGATTTAAGTTCCCTGGTTAGCTTTCTATAAAAGACCAAGCCTAAAGGCCCTCGTTGGCAACCCTGTCAGGACCCCTCTCACACTTGAGAACTTTTTCTATATCTTCATTTAATAAACTTCTATCGCTTTACTCACACACACACACACACACAAAATGCTATACAAAGAAATACACAGAAAGCACTGGATAAATCAAAATAGAATTATAAAAAAAAAAAAAAAAAGTCCAAGTAACCCAAAAGAAGTCAGTAAAAGAAAACGAAGCAAAAAGAAAATGGTCTAAATACACCAACCAAAAGAGACAGACTGGCATAGTAGACTAAGAAAAAAAAAAAAAAAAACACAACAAACCCTGTATTCTGTCTAAATGAAACTTCAGATATTATCACATAGGCAAGTTAAAAGGATAAAAAGAAACATGCAAACATTAATCAAAGGAAAGCTGGAGTGGCTTTATTAAATCAAGTAAGGCAGATTTCAGAGCAAGGAAAGTTACCAGACACAGGGTGATAAATGGTCAATTCCAGGAAGACAGTGATCCTTAATATGTATGCATCACATTACAGTTTCACCATATGTGAAGAGAAATAGACAAATCAACAACTGGGAGACTTCAACACGCATCTCACAGTGATGGAAATTAGACCCCAAATCAGTAAGAGTCTGTCATTACCATCAACCACAGAATCTAATCTTTACAGAACACTTTACCCAACAATAGCAGAATACATATTCTTTTCAGATGCTCACAAAAACATACACCAAGATAGACCTATCCTGGGCCATAAAACATAAGAATTTGTTTACCTTAACAAAAGTAAAGAACTGATACGAGGTGTGTTCTCTGACCACAGTGGAATCAAAATTGAAATCAGTAAGAGAAAGTTGACAGAAAAGTCTATAAACACTTACAAAATAAAGTACATGCTTTTAAATAATCCATGCATCAGAAATGAAGTTTCAAGGGAAATAAAAACATACATGAAAGAGAATGGAGAAGAAAATACAATATATCAAGTATGTGGAATACAGCAAAAGCAGTCCTCAGAGGAAAACCTGTGGCACTGAACATATGTATTAGAAAAGAGGAAGAGTCTCAAGTCAATAAGCTTCTACCTCAGGAACCTAGAAAAATAAGAGCAAAATAAACCCAGAGGAAACAAATAGAAGGAAATAATAGTGATAAAAGCAGAAATCAGTGAAACTGAAAATAAATAGAGAAAATCAGTTAAAGAGCTACTCTTCTGAAAACAATAACATTGAAACAACCTCTAACAATACTAAGAAAAAAAAGAGTAGACACAAATCACCATATCAAGAACAAAACAAAGGGCCGCCTGGGTGGCTCAGTCGGTTAAGCATCTGCCTTTGGCTCAGGTCATGATCCCAGAGTCCCAGGATCGAGTCCCGTGTTGGGCTCCCTGCTCAGCAGGGAGTTTGCTTCTCCCCCATCTCATGCTCTCTCTTTCTCTCAAATAAATAAAATCTTAAAAAAAAGAGAGAATGAAATAAAGGCTATCACTACATACTCTGAAACCACCAAAAGAATATTCACCCATAAATCTCACAACTTAGACGAAATGAACTGCTTCCTTGAAAAACACAAACTACCAAAACCCACCCAATTTGGAGTAATTTGAACAGCTCTGTAACTATCATGAAGTCTACTTTGCAATCTAAAAATTCCTACAGAAGAACGCTATGGGCCCAGATGTTTTTACTGTGGAATTCTGCCAGATCTTTAAAGAAGACTTAACACCAGTGCTACATGATTTCTTCCAGAAAATAGAAGAGGAAACACTTCCCAATTCGTTCTATGGAGAAGGTATTACATTGATATCAAAATAATTATGTGCTATTACCAAGTGCAATTTACTTTAGGAATGTAAGACTAGTTCCATATTTGAAACTTAGTGTAATCCACCATATTAACAGACTAAAAAACCACATGATTGTATCAGTTGATGCAATAAAAGCATTTATCTCACAGAATTCAATAACTGTGGTGGAAAAAAAAGTCTTAGAACAAAAGGAATGCAGGGGAATTCTATTTGAGTAGGGACATCTACCAAAAAAAAACTATAAAAATTTTTTTTCCTCAGTCAGGCCTTTCTTGGCCACTTATCTAACATTTTTTTTTTATTGTTGATGTATACATAACATAAAATTTACTGTTTTAACCAATTTTAAATGTACAGTTCAGTGGTATTAAGTACATTCACACTGTTGTGAAACCATCCCCATTTTCCATCTCCAGCACTGTTTCATCTTCACAAACTGAAACTCTGTCCATTAAAAACTGACTCATTCCCCACTCCTCCCAGCTCTTGGTAACCTCTATTTTACTTTGTCTCTAAGGTCTGTGTACCAGCTATAAGTGAAATCAAACACTTTTTGTCCTGTGACTGGCATATTTCAATTAGATAATATTTTCAAGGCTAATCCTCGATGTAGAATGTATCGGAATTTCCTTGCTTTTTATGGCTGAATAAAAGCACATTTTCTTTATCTCTTGAGGGACATTTGAGCTATTGTGAATAATGCCATTAAGGACGTTGGTGTACAAGTATAAAGTGGTACATAGCTAGGAGTGGAATTGCTGGGTCATAGGGTCAGTTGTACATTTAATGTTTGAGGAGCTGGTGGACTCTTCCACAGAAACGACACCATTTTACATTTCCCACCAAAAATGCACAAAGGTTCCAGTGTCTCCCCACACCCTGCCAGAACTTGTTCTTTCCCTTTCCTTTGGTAATAGCTATCCCAGTGGGTATGGCATGGCATCTCATTTTGGAATAGTATTCTTAATGCTGTGAGACATAACACTTTCCTCCTTAGGTCAAGAATAAAGCAAGGATGTCTGCTTTCACCACTCATTCTTTATTATGCTAGAAGTAATGTAATAAAGCAAGAAGAGGAAAGAGAATGCATACAGATTTATATAAGGGAAGAAATAAATCTGTTCCTATATGCAGATGCCGTGCTTGTCTATGTAGAAAATCTCAAGGAATCTAGGAGGGAAAAAAATCAGAGCTAAGTGAGTTCAGCCAGGCTGCAGGATTTAAGATAAACATAGAGACAGTTGTATCTCTATGTCCTAGCAATGAACACAGTGTCGCTGAAATTAAAAATATAATACCATTAGAAGTACTTAAAGAAGTTCTTAGGTGTCAATCTAAAAAAAACATATGGATTTGTATGCTGAAAACCACAAAATGCTGATGAAAGAAATTAGAGAACATCTCAGTAAATGGAGAGACATACCATGTTTGTGGATTTGAAGAGTCAACATAGTAAAGATGTTAGGTCTCCTCAAATTGATATAAAGGTTTAATGCAAATCTTATCAAAATTCTAAGGTTTTTTTGGTAGATATATATTAAGATTCTAAAATTTATATGGAAAGGACATGTCTTAGAGTAGCTAAAATAACCTTTAAAATCAAGAATAAGGTGGGAGGAATCGGTCTAGCTGATTTCAAGACTTACTCTATAGGTAATCAAAACTGTGTTTTTGACAGCATCATAGACATAAGATCAAGAGAAGAAAGGAGAGGACCCCTAATTAGACCCATGAGCAACGTGAGAAGGGGATTAATAGTCTTGAACACATGGCACTAGAGTTTGGGTTAAAAGCAGGATCCGTGAATCTCACCAGGGTGCCCCCACACTAGCATTCTTCCTGATTTGGCCCTGGTTAGTGGCTTAGGTTAGGTTGACTAGTGCATGTGGCTGGCTTCTGGGTGAGCAGGAATGTGTTTGTGTTTCAGGCATTAATGGCCTTCAGGGATGTGGCTGTGGCCTTCACCCAGAAGGAGTGGAAGTTACTGAGTCCTGCTCAGAGGACCCTGTATCGGGATGTGATGCTGGAGAACTACAGCCACTTGGTGTCACTGGGTAAGGACGGCTTGTCTCAGGTCTCAGACTGCCTGTGGGCACCTTAAGATTTTATGTAACAGCCACCATGCTTTTGGCTCAGAAAGAAAAATAGTATTTTCTCTATACCCCCAGAGAATGTGTGGATTCTGTAGAGTTGAAAGAGTAAAGGTGTCTTTGGGAGGGTATGGTCTGACACTGAATTGCCAGGCCTTTTCTGAGGCTGGGCCCATCCTCCAAAGTGATTTTACCTCAAATTTGGGAATACTAGTATTCACTTAACCACAGAGGAGAATTAGTGTACTGCCTTTAGATCCGGGATCCCCCCTCCCTTTAGTCATCATTTCTCAGCACTCAGAGAGCCTTTGCGCACCCTCTGCTTCCCTGCCCCCTTTTGGGTTATTGCATTTGCCTGTTGACTGAGTTCTGCCATAGCCTCTTAAATCACTAACCCAGGGTCCCCTTGGTTTCTTTCCCTTTGAGTAGGAATTGCCTTTTCCAAACCCAAACTCATCACACAGCTGGAGCAAGGGGATGAGCCCTGGAGAGAGGAGAGTGAATGTCTTCTGGACCTTTGTCCAGGTGAGTGGGAAGCAGTGGGCAGATGAGGAGACTGGGCCGTGAGGCGCTCAGCAGATGAGGAAAGAGAGCCCATCAACTTTTGGGGAGGGCTTTTCTCCAGGCCTCCCTTCCATGCCATCCCGCTCACCCAGAGAGGGCTTCCCTGGCAGCCTCATTCCACTCTCCACTGGTATCTCTTTTCCAGCACCTTTTCTAGTTCTCTGATCTCCCCGTTCTTGGGCTTTTGTTGGTTGGCCTAATATTCTGCATAGCATTTGCCCTCAGAGACTAAGTCTGCTGCCCTTGGGAGACACTGTCCAGTTTCTGTTCTTAACCTGCTAACTTCTTAGTGCGTTGGTTCTACCCCATAAATCCCCATAACCTTGTTTCTTTTATGATGGATTATTTAAGATTACAGCAGGATGTGTAGAATTGTATGATGAGTGCCTGTTGTGTACCTTCCCTGTGGTCTAAGAAACAGAACTTAAAGACCAGAAAACAGTCCCTGCACCTTCCCTGGTGCGTCTTGCTTCTCCACCGCACCTGAGAATCCAGTTTCTGCATTAGCATTCTCATTGTGCCTTAATCCTTTTTTTCCCATCTGATGGTTCCTTCAACCATGTAGGGTTTTGCATGTTTATAAACTTCCTTGTATATAGTATTGTATACTATATACATCCTTCTGGAAAATGCTTTTTTACTGACTTTATGTGAGAATCATGTTAAAATGTGTAGATTTAGTTTATACTTTTAAAAACTTATATTGATTCCCTTATATGAATATTTCTATTTGAATGCGGTTGAATTATCAGTTCCCTTCTTTTGGACAATTATTTCCAATTTTTGGTTATTAAATAATGCCACTATATATTTTTGTTACTTCCGTGGAAACAAGGGCAAGTTTCTCCAGGATGCATACCTAGGAGCACAGTAGCTGGTCGTTAGGCACGGGTAGCCTAGAGGTTTTTGTTCCACATCCTTACCAATACTAAGTATTGTCAGATCTCATTTTCCACTCATCTCTTCCCTTTGCAATGAAACCTCAGAGGGGCTTTGCTTTTCAGGGAGCAGGAGTATCTTTTCCTGTTGTTTGGCCATTGGTATTGACTCTTCAGTGATTTGTCTGTTCAAAGAGTTTCCCTGCTTTTCATTTGGGTTGTTTCTGTTACTGATTGTAGAAATTCCATATAAATTCAGGGAACATTCATGTCTTTAATGCAATGGGAATTAATTTTATGTGAATGTCTAGAGGTAAGAATACAAAAATTTTTTTCCTGATTTATCTTTTTTATTCTTTTATTTTTAACATTCCTGGCATTTTATTTTGTTTCTAAATACAACCATGTATCTGGACTTGTACTTTATACCTAACTCAGTGCTTTTGTCTTTAAGGGGAACTATTATATAAGCTATAATTATGGTATAACATAAAAATATGGTATAAGGTATTACAGTATAATAGTTAAGGGATAATTATGAGATATATAATCAAAATATAATAGACTACACATATTTCTTTATTTAAGATTTTATTTGAGAGAAAGAATGAGAGAGAGTGAGTGAACATGAACAGGGGTGAAGGGGGGCAGAGAGAGAAGCAGACTCCCCGCTGAGCAGGGAGCCCAACGTGGGGCTTATCCCAGGACCTTGGGATCATGACCTGAGCCAAAGGCAGACGCTTAACTGACTAAGCCACCCAGGCGCCCCTAGACTACACATATTTAAAGCATAAAATGTATAAAGTTTTGATATATGTACACAACTATGAAACCATTGCCACAATCCAAATACCAAGCATACCTATAACCTCAAAGTTTCCTTGTGCCTTATTATAATCACTATCTCCTGTCCCTCCCTGTCTTATGCTCCTCTCCTCCTCCTCTCTATACCCAGGTAACCACTGATCTGCTTTCTATCATTATAGATTTGTTCACATTTTCTAGAATTAATATAAATTGAACAATACAGAATATATACCAGATTCTTTCACTCAACATAGTTATTTTGAATTTCATCCATAATGTTGTGTGTATCATAGTTCATTTCTTTTTATTGCTGAATAGTATTCCATTATATAGATACCACAATTTAACAATTCACCTACTGAAAGACATTTGAGTAGTCTCCAGTTTTGACAAATACAAGTAAAATGAGTGTGAATACTCATGACAAGTCTTTCATTTCTTTTAGATGAATACTTAGGACTGGAAAGGCTGGGTTATAGGATACGGTGTATATTTAGCTTTTTACAGAACTCAAAAACTGTTTTCCAATCTGGCTATGCCATTCATATTCCCACCAGCAGGGTATGAGGGTTCCAGATGCTCCACATCTTTGTCAAAACTTGGTATTGTTATTTTAATTTTGGGCATTCACATAGCTGTGTAGTGGCATCTGTGTTTTTCTTGACATTTAC
>NC_138382.1:1418501-1459497 GCF_054177405.1 Leptonychotes weddellii
ATTCTTGAGCAGAGTGGTCTTTAGCTTCCAAGTGTTTGAATTTCTGCCAAATTTTTTTCTTGTGATTGAGTTCCAGTTTTAAAGCATTGTGTTCTGAGAAGATGCAGGGAATAATCTCTCTTTTTTGGTTATCGGTTGAGACCTGATTTGTGACCCAGTATGTGGTCTGTTCTGGAGAAAGTTCCATGTGTGCTCGAGAAGAATGTGTATTCTGTTGTTTTAGGGTGGAATGTTCTGTATATATCTATGAGATCCATCGGGTCCAGTTTATCATTCAAAGCTCTTGTTTCCTTGTTGATTTTCTGCTTAGGTGATCTGTCCATTGCTGAGAGAGGAGTATTGAGGTCTCCTACAATTAACGTATTGTTATCAATATGACTCTTTGTTTTGGTTAACAGTTGGCTTATGTAGATGGCTGCTCCCATGTTGGGGGCATAGATACTTACAATGGTTAGATCTTCTTCTTGGATAGACCCTTTAAGAATGATACAGTGTCCTTCTGTCTCTCTAATTACAGACTTTAGTTTAAAATCTAATTTGCCTGATATAAGAATTGCTACCCCAGCTTTCTTTTGAGGTCCACTGGCATGGAAGATGGATCTCCATCCCTTCACTTTCAGTCTGGATGTATCTTTAGGTTCAAAATGAGTCTCTTGTAGACAGCATATGGATGGGTTCTGTCTTTTTATCCAGTCTGCAACCCTGTGCCGTTTTATGGGAGCATTTAGGCCATTCACGTTGAGCGTGATTATTGAAAGATATGAATTAATTGTCATCATGTTGAATGTGAAGACCTTGTTTTTATAGATTGTCCCTGTAAACTTCTGTTGTATATCACTCTTGGGGTCTTTCTCTTTTTATAGAACCCTCCTTAATATTTCTTGCAGGGCCGGCTTAGTGGTCACATATTCTTTCAGTTTCTGCCAGTCTTGGAAGCTCTGCATCTCTCCATCCATTCTAAATGACAGCCTTGCTGGATAAAGTATTCTTGGCTGCATGTTTTTCTTGTTTAGTACCCTGAATGTGTCTTACCAGGCCTTTCTGGTCTGCCAGGTCTCTGTGGATACGTCTGATGTTATTCTGATGTTCCTCCCTCTGTACATAAGGAATCTCTTCCCTATAACTGCCCTTAAGATGGTTTCCTTGGTTCTAAGATTTGCAAGTTTTACTGTTACATGCTGGGGTGTAGGCCTGTTTTCCTTGATCTTGGGAGGGGTCCTCTCTGCCTGTAGGATGCAAATGTTTGTTTCATTCCCCAGATTAGGGAAGTTCTCAGCTACGATTTGCTCAAATACATCTTCTAGTTCTCTCTCTCTCTCCACTCCCTCTGGGATTCCAATTATTCTGATACTGGAACGCTTCATGGTGTCACTTATTTCTCTGATTCTATTTTCATGGGTTCTGAGTTGTTTTTCCCTGGCCTCCTCTCTTCCCTTTTTATCTATTATATTGTCTTCCAGGTCCCTTATTCATTCTTCAGGCTCACTTACCCTAGCCATTAGATTATCTAGATTGGATTGGATCTCATTGATAGCATTTTTAAGTTCTGCTATTTCAGCTTTCATTTCTGCCCTTAGAGACTCTATGTTGCCATTAATCGATTTCTCCATTCTAGCTATTGTCTTCACAATTGCTAGCCTGAATTCCATCTCTGACATCTTGGTTATATCTGCATCCATTTGTAAATCTGCAGCATAAGTCATAATCTCTGAGTCTTTTCTATTTTGGGGGTTCCTCCTCCTAGTCATTCTGTTGTTGGGTGTTTGAGGGAATGTATAGAGTCCAAATTATTGACCAGAACCCCAGCAAGGTGCACCTGTTTTAAAGGGACCTTAGGGTTGCTGGCCTCTTGTTCTCTCAGCCTGTCTTCTGGGAGAGGTGCCTGCCGCACTGTTACTCAGGCAACCCTATTTGGGCGGATTTGCCCTACCCCCCTCTGGCGGGGGATTAGGCTCAGCGGGAATCAGTTTTTGGGGCTTTTGTTCTCTGGTGGCTTTCCCTGGCGGCTCTCCATGTCTCTTCCATGAGTCAGAGCAGAAGAGACCACTTCCAACCCTCTGCCTCAGAGCAGAGAGACTGCAGTCTGTTCTTCAGTGAGCTCTCCAGGCCATACTGTCTCCATTTCTGTCCGTGCTGCTATAAACTGCAGCGTCCTGGCTTGTGCGCCCCTCTGCAGCGCTCCCAGTCCTGCCTCCAGTTTGGGGCACGTCTCTGCCCTTTGTGCTCCTAAAACCGCCAGCCACTCCCAGTTCATATGCGCGACCCCGCTACTCGAGGGGTTTCTGTCTCGGGGGCTGCCCTAAAGTCCTTTCCCTGCCGCTACCGGTCTGCGAGTCTGTGCCCCGTCCCCAGCGAGCGAGGCTGTCACTCACCAGCAGTGTAGGATCCTTACAGCCAGGCTCTCTCCCACTGCTTTATCCTGACATCTGCCCACGGAATCACGGCTCCCCGCTTCATACCTCGAATCCAACCGCCTGCGATATTCTGTTTGTAGAGATCCAGATCTTCTTACATCTCAGGCTGATTTCGTGGGTGCTCAGAGTAGTCTGGTAGATATCCAGCTCAATTCCGGGGACCACTTGAAGTAGGGTCCCCTACTCCTCCGCCATCTTTTCTTCCCCATCGTGAATGATTTTTTAAATGTATTCTTGGATTCTCTTTGCTAGTATTTTGTGAAGGATTTTTATATCTATGTTCATCAGAGATACTGACCTGTAGTTCCCTTTTGCGATGGTGTCTTTATCTGGTTTTGGTATCAGGGTGATACTGGCCTCATAGAATGAATTTGAGAAGAATAGGTTAAGTATTTTTTTAAATAGATTTTATTTATTTGACAGAGAGAGAGAGCACAAGCAGGGGGAGCAGCAGGCAGAAGGAGAGGAAGAAACAGGCTCCCCGCTGAGTATGGAGCCCAACGCGGGTCTCAATCCCAGGACCCTGGGATCATGACCCAAGCCAAAGACAGATGCTTAACCAGCTGAGCCACCCAGCTGCCCCAAGGTTAACTATTCTTCAGATCTTTGGTAGAGGGGCACCTTGGAGGCTGAGTTGGTTAAGTGTCTGCCTTTGGCTCAGCTCTTGATCTCGGGATCCTGGGATCAAACCCTGCCTTGGGCTCTCTGCTCAGTGGGGAGTCTGCTTTCCTTCTCCCTCTGTGCTCTCTCTCTCTCAAATAATCTTTAAAAAAAATCTCTGGTGGAATTCAACAGTGAAGCTGTCTGGTCCTGGACTTTTGTTTGTTGAAGTTTTTTGGTTACTGATTCAATCTCCTTACTGCTAACTGGTTTCTTCAAATTTTCTATTTCTTCCTGCTTCAGTTTTGGTAGGTTATATGTTCCTAGGAATTTATCCATTTCTTCTAGGTTGTCTAATTTGTTGGCATATAGTTTTTCACAATACTCTTTTTAACAACTGTATTTCTGTGATGTTGGTTGTTATTTCTCCTCTTTCATTTCTAATTTTGAGTTTGTTTTGTTTTGCTTTTTGATGAGTCTGACTAGGGGTTTGTCAGTTTTCTTGATGTTTTCAAAGAACCAGCTCGTTTTTTTGGTTTCTATATCATTTATTTCTGCTCTAACCTTTATTATTTCCTTCCCTTTGCTGGTTTTGGGTGGTGTTTTGTTCTTTTTCTAGCTCTGGTAACGTTAGGTTGAGATTTTTCTTGCTTCTTCAGGTAGGGCTGTATTGCATATACTTTCCTCTTAGAACAGCTTTTGCTGCATGCCCAAAGGTTTTGGACCATTATGTTTTCATTTGTTTCCATATACTTTTTGATTTATTCTTTGATTTCTCAGTTGACCCATTCATTGTTTAGTAGCATGTTATTTACCCTCATGTATCTGTGGTCTTTCCAGATTTTTTCTTATGGTTGATTTCTAGTTTCATAGTGTTATGGTCGGAAAAGATGCATGGGATGACTTCAATCTTTTTGAATTTGTTGAGGCTTGTTTTGTGGCCTAATATCTGATCTGTTCTGGAGGATGTTCCATGTGCACTTGAAAAGAATGTATATTCCGCTGTTTTAGAATGGAATGTTCTGAATATATGTTAAATCCATCTGTTCCCATGTGCCAATCAAAGCCACTGTTTCCTTGTTGCTTTTGTTTGGGTGATCTGTCCATTGATGTAAGTGGGGTGTTAAAGTGCCCTACTGTTTGTTCTTAACTCTTTTATATATTTGGGTGCTGCCATGTTGGGTACATAACCATTTACAATTGTTGTATCTTCTTGTTGGATTGCCTCCTTTACTATTATATAGTATCCTTCTTTGTCTCTTTTTACAGACTTTTATAGTCTATTTTGTCTGATGTAAGTACTGCTACCCACCCTTCTTTTGACATCCATTTGCATGATCTCCTTCCCCTCAAGACTTTCAATCTTCATGTGTCTTTAGGTCTGAAATGAGTCTCTGGTAGGCAGCTTACAGATTTTTTTTTTTTTTTAAATCTGTCACACTATGTCTTTTGAGTGGAGCATTTAGTACATTTACATTGAAAGTAATTATTGATAGATCTGTATTGCCAGTTTGTTACCTGTTTTGTGGTTGTATTTGTAGCTTTTTTTCCTGATTCTTCTCTTTCTTTCATGGTTTGTTGGTTTTCTTTAGTGATATGCTTAGATTCTTCATGTTTTGCTTATCTATTACTGTTGATTTATGTTTACCATTTGATTTATATATAACATCTTCTGCATACAGCAGTCTATTTTATGCTGATGGTCATTCTTTACTCCTTCCCTCCCCTCCATGTTTTAGGTATATGCTGTCCTAGTTTACATCCTTTTATTTTACTAATCCCTTGACTGACATTTACAGAAATACTTTTACTGCTTTTGTGCGTTTTTTACTTTTCACACCCTAACTTTTCTTCTACAGCTGGCTTAGTGGTCACATACTACTGTAGTTTTCGTCTGGGAAACTCTTTCTCTCTCCTATTCTGAATGATGGCTTTGCTGGATATAAAGTATTTTTGGCTGCAGAAGTTTCCCTTTCAGCACTTTGAATATATCATGCCACTCCCTTCTGGCCTGCAAAAATCTAATACCCTTATGGGCTTTCCCTGTGTATGTAGGTCTTCTTTTCTTTTGCAACCTTAAAATTCTTTTTTTTTTTTTAAGATTTTATTTACCTATTCATGAGAGACAGAGAGAGAGAGAGGCAGAGGGAGAAGCAGGCTCCCAAGGAGCAGGAAGCCCGATGTGGGACTCGATCCCAGGACCCCGGGACCACGACCCGAGCCGAAGGCAGACGCTCAACCACCTGAGCCACCCAGGCGCCCACAACCTTAAAATTCTTTACCCAGTATTTCTTGACATTTTAATTACAGTGTGTCCTGCTGTGGACCTCCTTGGGTTGATTTTGTTGAGGGATCTCTGTACCTCCTGAATCTGAATTTCTTTTTCCCTCCCCAGATTTAGGAAATTTTCAGCTGTAATTTCTTCTCTTCCCCCCTTTATCTTCTTCTGGGATCCCAGTAGATGCAAATGTTACTGTGCTTGATGGAGTCACTGAGGTCTCTAAGTCTATTCTCTATGCAGTATTTGTCTCTCATCTGCTTAGGTTGACTGCTTTACATTACTCTATCCTCCAGGTCACTAATACATTCCTCTCCTTCCTGTAGCCTACTATTTATTCTATCCATTGTAGTTTAGTTTCATTTATTGAGTTCTCAAGGGTCTCACTGATGTCCTTCATTCTTAAGTCCAGTGAGTATCTTTATGATCATTACTTTAAATTCTCTAACTACTTCTGTTTTGTTTAGGTCTCCTGCTGTGTTTTTGTCATGGTCTTTCATTTGGGACATACTCCCCCTGCTGCCTCATTTTGTCTAACTCTGTTTCTGTGTGTTAGGAAACTCACTATATCTCCTCTTGAAAGCAGTACCCCTGCAGTGTTCCCTGTTCACCAGGACCTGGTGCTTTAGAGGGGTCTCCTATGTGTGTTGCCTGTATCTTGCTGTTGTGTTGGGAGTAGCTTTTCCTTTCAGTCCAGACTCTGCACTGACTCTATTGCTATCTGTGGTGTGAGAGAGACCCAGGTAGGCTGGCTCTGAAGGGGAGTGACCATGGGAGAGCTCAGGGGTAGGGTGGGGGTGTTAACAAAATTTGCATTGGGGAATCTGGCCTAGGACTAGTGACTCAAAGTGTGGTAATTGCCAGGGGCATGGTGTACATTAGCAGCAGTGGCCTGGGGTAACTCAAGCAGCTGAGGTGGCCATCAGTGGACACATGGCAGCTGGGAGCCTATGGTGGCTGGGTATGGCATGCACAATGTCAGCAAAATTTGCACTGGGCCACTAGTCCTAGGCCGATCCCCCAAAGCAAGGTGGCAGCCAGGGATAAAGTGCACAGGAGCAGCAGCGGCTTCAGGTGTGCAGCAACTGACCAGGGCATGCATGAGCTGCTAGTCCTAATCCAGATCCCCCAAAGAAATGCAGCGGCCACAGAGGCACAGCGCATTAACAGAATTTTTGCTAAGCCCAGGCCTGAGGCCAGCTGGCTTGGCGTGGGCAAATCCTCAGGAGAATACAGGGGTGTGGTACACTGCTAGCAGGTTAGGTAGCAAGTGTCTGTGTAGCCCCGTGTCCCACAGGTGGCCCTCTGTGCTGGGGGGTGGGGAGGAAAATGGCACCTATTAGCTCCTTTGTTCCCAGAGAAGTCCCCCAGCATGCTCCGAAATCAGTATAAACAGATCTCCCTCCCGTTGTGCAAGCTGTCGCTTCTATGTTGCCTCTCCTTGGGCTGCTGTCACTTTAGGGGCAGGCTCTGGCTATCACTTGCCTAGCACTGGCGTGGCTGACTTTTAAAGCTCCAAATCCCACTGGTTATACAAACTCATGGAATTCAGCCCCTCTGGTTTTCAGGGCCAGACATTACAGGGATTTGCTTGCTCTGTGTGGGCTCTATGATGCTTTCTCCTTTCCATGAACACAGTTCCATCCTTCCGGCAGCTTCCAACCACTGTTTCTGCCCTTCATAACCTCTCAAATGTGAGTCATGGAGTTTGTTTTGCGAGTCTTCAGATCACTCTCCAGTTTACAGACTTGGATATGAGTGATATCTAGTTGTAAACATGGGACTGGGTGAGCTTAGGGTCCTCTTATTCTACCATCTTGCACTGCCTCCCCCATGAGTCACCTAGTTTCTCAGTGGAAGCATATATTTGTGGATAATGTTTGCGTTAGCTTGGGCTTGCAGAAAACTGTATTGGGGGGAAAATGTGTAACTCTAATGGCAGCAGTTTATAGGCTCAGGCTGCCTATGATGCTTTCTTGCTGGGCTGGTAGTTGGAGCTGGCTCATCATGAGTGTCTTCTGTGTTGCAATAAGATACGCATTAATGTGTCAGCGAGGGATGGAAGGTAGGTATATAAAGGACGTCTTGGTTGCGGGAACAGCTGAGGAATGACTGTTGGGCAAGTGGAACCAACCATTCACAAGGTACCTGTGGTGATTCTGACCATCATTTTCTCTCCAGCAGAACCAGGGACAGAATTCCGGCCATGGGGCCATTCCTGCCCGGTGACCTTTTCCAGTACTCAGTTCCTCAAACAGTATGTGCTGTGTGGTCACCTTCCTCAGATCTTCCCAAGCTCATACGCAGGAAGCCCCATCCCAGTGGAAGCTCCAAACTGCTCAAGTGAACAAGCGGATGATGGAGACATGGAGGGGAGACTCCGGCTGAGTGGGGTTTCCAGGGTGCTCTTCAGACCCTCTCAGGACTGGCCAGTAGACTGGGTAGAAGGCAACAGAGCTGGGCATCCTGAGGAGGCAGGCCTTGCAGCATCTGAGGCAACCATGTGTGGAAAATACAGACTGGGACTTGGTACCAAATCTAGCTTCTTGAGCCTCCAGAAGCATCATGTATGCCCTGAATGTGGCAGAAGCTTCTGTCAGAAGTCAGACCTCACCAAGCACCAGAGGACACACTCAGGGGAGAAGCCTTACAGCTGTAGGGAGTGTGGGCGAGGCTTTGGCCGCAAGTCCTCCCTCACCATCCACCAGAGGAAACACTCAGGGGAGAAGCCTTATGTGTGCCGGGAGTGTGGGCGCCACTTTAGGTACACTTCCTCACTTACCAACCACAAGAGGATACACTCTGGGGAGAGGCCCTTTGAATGTCAGGACTGTGGGAGAGGTTTTCGCCAAAAGATTGCCCTCATCCTGCATCAGAGGACACACTTGGAGGAGAAGCCCTTTGTGTGTCCTGAATGTGGGAGAGGCTTCTGCCAGAAGGCATCACTCCTCCAACATCGCAGCTCACATTCGGGCGAAAGGCCCTTCTTGTGCCTTGAGTGTGGGCGTGGCTTCAGGCAGCAGGCACTACTCCTCAGTCATCAAGTCACACACTCAGGGGAGAAGCCTTATGTCTGTGCTGAGTGTGGGCATGGCTTTCGCCAGAAGGTCACCCTTGTCAGACACCAGAGGACGCACACAGGAGAAAAACCTTACCTGTGCCCAGAGTGTGGGCGTGGCTTTAGCCAGAAGGTCTCCCTCATGGGACACCAGAGGACACACACAGGGGAGAAGCCCTACCTGTGCCCGGAGTGTGGGCGTGGCTTTGGTCAAAAGGTCACCCTCATCAGACACCAGAGGACGCACACAGGGGAGAAGCCTTATCTGTGCCCGGAGTGTGGACGCACCTTTGGCTTCAAGTCACTCCTCACCAGACACCAGAGGACACACTTAGAGGAGGCGGCTGATGTGTATGGAGTATGTGAGCAAGGACTTGGCCAGAAGTCTCACTTCACCTCTGACCAGAGGGCACACTCAGTGGGGAAGCCATGTGTGTGCAGGGAATGTGGGCGAGGCTTCGGCTTCAGGTCAGCCCTTATCAGACACCAGCGCACCCACTCAGGAGAGAAGCCATATGTGTGCAGGGAATGCGGTCGAGCCTTTAGCCAGAAGTCTCACCTTCACAGACACAGGAGGACCAAGTCTGGCCATTGCCTCCCACCTCAAGAGCTGCTCTCCTGACCTTTCCTTTCCTCTTGAGTGTGAAGATGGCAGAAAGCACTAGGAGATGTTCCACTTTCCTCAGATGCAGTGGAGGAAAAAATGTGTTCTTTCAGTGATTGGAAGATAGTTGATTTATGGTTTACTTTATGTGCTAGCAATGTGTTTTAATTTGCTAGGGCTGCCATAAAGAAACACCACAAATTTGATGGCCAAAGAACAATTCAAACTTGATGGCCAAAGAACAATTTTCTCACAGTTCTTGGGACTGGAAGTCCAAGATCAGTGTGTGCACTTTGGTTTCTACCGAAGCCTCTCTCCTCCGTTGACAGATGCCTACATCCTTACTGTGTCCTTGCATGGTCTTTGTGCACTTGTTCTAAGGACAACAGCCTTACTGGGTTAGGGCCCCACTCTATCACCAAACGAGGTCACACTGTGGGTTCTGGCTTCAACATAGGAATTTGGAACAATTCAGTCCATAACAGCCTCCTGGACCCCCAAAATTCATGTTCTTCTCACATCCACAGCATGTTCTTAACAGCTCCCAAAGTGTTGACCCATTCCAGCATTGACTGTGTCCAAAATCTCATGTAAATCAAGTGTGCGTGAGGCTAGGGGTGTGTTTCATCCTGAGGCAAACCAGACAAGTTACCAAAGATGTAGAATTTGCATTCCCTTTCCACAAGGGGAAACAAGAGAAGATTGATGAGTCCCAAGCACATCTGTGACCTAGCAAGCAAATTCTATTAGGTTTTAAAGGCTTGAGAATAATGTCTGGTAGGATGCTTTGCCCTCTGGTCCTGCTGAGGTGGCAGCAGCAGACTGACAGCAGTATGCAACCCCCTGAGACCATGGAGGCATTCACCCTCCAGGCCCACCACGGGAATGTCAGACCAACTGATCTGTTTCACTGTCAGGGTCACTGTTTCCTCCTCTTGGTGGTAGCACCACAGAAGTCTGACAGCCGGCCTTTGCTGTGTCCCGTCTGTACCATCCTTAGTACAGCCTCGTAGTTACCACTGAGCATCAACTGGTTCCAAACTAATCTCTTTATCAAATGACTGTCCAACAACACCACTGGTATTCTCTCTAGAACAGGCTTTCTCATTTTCACAATATGGATAGGCTAAGAATTCTCAAAATCTTCAAGTTCTGGCTCCTTTTTGCTAAATAGTTCCTTCAATTTACCTCCCTCCTCACATATTTCTAGGAGGAGCAACAAAACAGGTATACCTTTCAACACCTTGCTTAGAAATCTCCTCAGCTAAGAATTCGTCACTTCTGTCACCTAAGATTTTGATCCTCCACTAAACACTGGAACACAACCCAGCCACATTCTTTGCTGCTTTATAATCAGGATTGCCTTTCCTTTAGTTTCCAGTAACGTTCCACATTTCTGTCTGAGGCCACAGCAGAATCACTTCTAATTTCCCTTTTCCTACCATAGTCTCCTTGAGGCAACCCCAGCTTTCTCCAGCAAGCACCTCTAAACTCGTCCACCCTCTACCCACCACCCAGTTCCAAAACCACCTCCATGGTTTTTCATATTTATAGTAGCACACCACTCAGTACCAAAACTGTATATTCTTTTACCAGGGCTGCCATAACAAAACCAGAGACTGGAAGTCCAAGATCGCCCTGACCTACTGAACTTTGCCTGCTGGCTGGCAGGTGGTACCTTCTCCTCACGTGGCCATTCCCCTACACATGTGCCAGAGAGCAAGTGAACTCTGGTGTCCCTTACTCTTGTAAGATCCAGGCTCCACCCTTACAACATAATTTAACTTTCAATATTTCCTTAGGTCCTGGACCAAATACTGTCACATTAGGAAAGGGCTTCATCATGGACTTTTTTGGGGGAAAATTTAGTTCATAACACTGCCCTCTGGACTCCCCGAATTCCTACCTGGCCCTCAACTCCTGCCATAAAGGGTCCTGATCTTTTCTTTCCCAGGAGTGTGAAGCCAGCAGGAAGCACTGGGCGGTGCTGCACTTTCCTGAAGTGGAATGCAGGAAGCATGCTGGTCCTCTCAGTGGCCAGGGGTGTGTGTGTGTTGTGTGTGTGTGGGGGGGGGGGGGGTGTTGGACACACCTGCTTTCTAAGCCCTCCTCCACACCCAGGTCTGTTTAATAAACTGCTTCCTTACAAAGCTGAACCTGATCATATACCTCATTCCTTCAGCTGTCAAGAACCCCATGGTCCTGAACCTCAGCAGAAATGGAGGGTCACTGTCTATTTGTTCTTAACTGTGGCCCTGAGTGTGGGGAGGGCCCTCATCATCACCCTTTCTTAGGTCCTCCAACAATGCCAGTAGGGGCATCTTCTTGTACTCCCAGCCCTGCATCCTGTTAGCCACGCCCATGTACCAGTGATCCAGCCTGAGGACTTGGGGCCTTTCTTCCATGACCCTCCCTAATCCTCCAGTCAGAGGAGCTAGAGCACCTGTCTTTATACCCAGTCCAAAGTACTGTCCCTTTAGCCTGCCTCTCACTCTTGGATCCCCAGAGCCTCACAAGTGTCCAGCCCAGGATAGGCCTTGTCCTTTTCCCCAGGCCCAGAGGTTTTTCCTGGCTTAAAATCCAGAGGCAATAAAAGATTAATACACACACACACACAAAAACCCCCAAAATTTTACATGTCAAAAATATCAAAAGTAATACCAAAAGACAAATTTCCTTCCTTCTGGAAGGAAAATCTAACATATTTCACAAATAAAGGGTTAATATCCCCATTTTACAAGAACTTTCAAAAATCAAAAGACCAGAAATGCCACAGAAAGTGGGCAAGAGACATGATCAGGAGTAAGTATACAAATAAGTGCAGTGCAGTCTGCTGCTTACAGGAGAATGCCAATGGCCAACTGGTAACTACATTTTTTTTCCTCCTACTAATATCTCATATCACAGTGTTTTTATCAAAGCTATGAAATTAACTTTAGGACAGCACTATTGGGAACTATTCAGATTTTCCATTATTGTCGTTTTTGTGATCTAGGATCCAGTCTAGGATCCCATATTGCATTTATTCTCATGTCTCTTTAGTCTCCTCCAATCTATGACAGTTCCTCTGTCATCCATGACCTGGATACTTAAAGAGAGCTGGTCAAATATTTTATAGAACCTCACAGTTTGGAATTGTGTGATATTTTCTCATTACTAGATTTGCATTATAGATTTTCTAGAATACCACAGAAGTGAAATATCCTTACTATATCATATTAAAGGGTACATGATACCAACAAGATTTATTCATGGTGATGTAACCTTGGTCACTTTGTAAAAGTGGTGGCTACCAGGACTCTCCACTATAAACTTGCCATTTCTCTTTCCATACCCCATTAGTTGGAAGTAATCTGTAAGTCCAGTCCATACTCCAAGACAAGGGAATTAAGTTCTATCTCCTGGAGAACGCACCTTGTAATTAGTGCTTCTTACATCCCCCACCCCACAGAACAAAGTGGCCCAGTGTTTTATGGCTCCCAAACTACCAAAAGACAGCCCAGGTAGGTCCATTCCTCCCTGGATGGAACAGAAGTCCTACTGACAACACCAGGTGAGCCCAGGAGCACCAGCAGGTGGGAATGATTAAGGGAAATGCTTTCTTATCTCACAGGGTTGAGACTCCCCTCCCCAACCTAGACCCAACATAGCCAGGGAGGGTCGGTCCTGCCACAGAAACACCTGTTCCAGGAAGTACTCTCTCTCTAGAGACCTGAGATTCCCCATCTAAGCAAGACACTTAGCTGGGTGGCACCAGCAAGGACATCCCTGCTAAACTGCCCAGCCCAAGAAGAGATCCATCTCCCTTACTGGCAGACAACAGGTTGCCAGGAGGCACTGGAAATGGGGATCCTGACACATTAACAGCTCAACCTGTGAAGCTTTTGCTTCCCTTTTGGGCCAGAGCATCCCTTCCCCTATCTAGAGACACCAAGCAGCCTGTTTTTGGAGAACTCCTTCCACACTCCCAACACCAGCCGGAAAAAGTGGAAGGAACGGTGGTACCAAATAAGCCAAGTAGACCTAAACAGCATTGCAAGAGTTCTGAAAACTATACTGTCATTGGATCATAGGCTGCGATCTGGGAGCTAACCTAAAAGCAGGGTGACTGCCTGCTAAAATCAAAGGTTTAAATATGACCCAGAGTCTCTTAACAGCTAAATGTGCAGGATGCAATAGAAAGTTACTCATCATACCAAAAACCAGGAAATCACAACTTAAATGAGAAAAGACAATCAACTCACACCAACACTGAGATAAGTTTGATGCTGGAACTATTTGACAGGGATATTAAAGCAGCCATCATAAAAATGCTTTGAGCAATCACAATTTCTCTTGAAACAAATGAAAAAATACAAGATCTCAAGAACAAAAAACAAAAACAAGTTACACCAAAGTTCAACTGAAAATTATAGAATTAAAAAATAGAGAATTTAAAAGCTCATTGGATGGGCTTAATGGTAGAGTTGATATGACAGAAAATGTAATTGTAGAATTTGAGGGCAGATTAATAGAATTTAGCAAATCTGAACAATGGAGAAGAAAGACTGAAAAAAAAATCTTTGCGACAAGAACAAAAAAAGCTAACGTTTGTGTCGAGTCCCAGAAAATGAGAAAGGAAGTAGGATTGAGAAAATACTTGAAGAAATATTTTGAAGAAATGACCAGAAACATCCCATATTTGGCAAGAAACATAAATGTGCAGATTCAAGAAGCCAAGTGAACACCAAATAACATAAATCAGAAGAAGTCCATACTAAGACATCATAATTAAAATTCTGAAATCTAAAAACAAAACAAAACAAAAAAACCTTGAAAGCAACCCCAGAGAAATGTCTCATTACCCATAGGGGGACACCAATTCAAATGACAGGAGATTTCTCATGAAATCATGGCGGTCACAAGGACGTAGCATAACATTTTTCTTCCAAGTGCTGAAAGAAGACTGTTAACTGCAGACTGAATATCTGCCAAAACCATCCTTCAAAAATGAAGGCAAAATTAACAAACACATTCCCAGATGAAAGAAAACTAAGAATTTGTTGCTAGCAGACCTGACCTTAAAAAACGGCTAAAAGAAAGTTCTTCAAACAGAGAAAATAATAAATACTGGAGCATCAGGAAGAAAGAAAATACCATGAAAAGAGCACAAATATGACTACATAAAACAGGCCCTCCTTCTACCCACGTTTTTAAAATTACATGTGATGATTGAAGCAAAAGTTATACTATCACCTCATACTCTAGACAACAACGTTTAAAAGTGGGAAAAAGGCCCTAAACAAAAATAACATTTTCACACTTCACTCCAAATGGTAATATACTGAGAGACTGTGATAAGGACTTATGTGTATTGTAATACCCAGAGCAACCACTAAGAAAACTATACAAAGAGATACACTAAAATACATGAAGAATGAATCCAAATGGAATCTTACCAAATAACCCACAGAAAAGAGAAACAGAAAAATGAGACCTAGAGGAAACAAATTTAAATTCAGTAATAAAATGGCCAACTTAAGCCCTAACACATCAGTAATTAATTACCTTAAGACTGGTTCTAATTACACCGATCAGAAGACAAAGATTGGTGAGGGTGGATTTAAAAAAAAACTCCCCAACTATACACTGTTTATTAAGTTCAGTGACATAGATAGATTGAAAGTAAAAAGGGTGGGAAAATATACACCATGCAATCAATTTTAAAAAGCATAAGTTCCCATATTAATATCAAATACAATAGACGTCACAGCAAAGAAACTGACCAGAGACAAAGAGGGGTGTTATATAATATAGGAATCAATGCACCAGGATGGTATAACAATTCTGTGAATGAACCAAATAACAAATATGCATGAAGCAAAAACTGATAGAGCTGAAACAGATTTTGAGAAAATTCGTCATTATTGTTGAGTTCTCAGCAACTGAGAACTACAGAACAAAAATCAACAAGGATGTAGTAGAGCTGAACACCATAATCAAGCACCAGGATCTGACATATATATCACTCCATCCAAAAACAACAGAATATGTTTGTTTTTCAAACACCAGTGGAGTATTCACCAAGACAGTCCATATTCTGGTCCATAAAACACACCTCAACAAATTTGAAGGAATTAAAATAATAAAGAGTATATTCTTTACAGTTGAATCAAACTAGACATAAGTAACAACAGGAAAATTTACAAAGACTCTGAAATTTGACAACATCATACTAAACCATGGGTCAAACAGGAAGTTGTTTCAAAGGAAATAAAAAATATATTGCACTGAATAAAAATGAAATACATCTCAATCTGTGGGATGCAGCTAACACCATGAGGAGGAAATATAGCAGTAAATACATCATACATACAAAAATGTTTCAAACCAGTAACAAATTTATACCTAAAGAAACTTCAGAAGTAGAACAAACCCAAAGGAAGCAAATGGATAGAGATAATAAAGAGCAAAGATCAATGTAGTTCATACAGAAAAATAGATAAATCAAAGGAATAAAATGCTGTTTCTCTAAAAAGTAAAATAAACTTGACTAACCTCTTGTAAGAATGACAAAAATTAGAGCAAAAACACAAATTATCTGGGACGCCTGGGTGGCTCAGTCGGTTAAGCGTCTGCCTTCAGCTCAGGTCATGATCCCAGGGTCCTGGGATCGAGTCCCACATCAGGCTCCCTGCTCCGCAGGGAGCCTACTTCTCCCTCTGCCTCTGCCTCTCTCTATCTCTCATGAATAAATAAAATCTTTAAAAAAAAAACAAAAAAATTATCAAAATCAGGAATGAAATGGGATATCACTACAGATCTGGTAGCCATCAAAAGGGTTAAGGGAGTGCTATGAACAATTTTACTACTGTCATGAATTCTGTATCTTTGAAGAAGTCGACCAATTCCTCAAAAACCACATCCCAAAACTCTAGATTAGAGTGTTTACATAACCACTAAGAAAACTGAATTCATAATATAATTCTTTTTATACATGGTTGGGTTCTATTTGCTAATTTTGAGAATTTTTGTGTGCATCTTCATGAGAGATACTGGTCTGTAGTTTTATACTCTTACATTTTCTTTGTCTGCTTTTGCTATTAGGTTAGTATTGGCCTCATAAAATAAGTTAGGAAATGTTCCTTCCTCTTTTCTGGAAGAGACTATATAACCCTGGTATTAATAATCCTTCTTCGAATGTTCAGTAAAATATTCCAATGAAACCATCTGGGCCTGGAGATTTCTTTTTCAGGAACTTTTAAGATCTACTACTGCTCTTGTGCTGAATAACTTTTCAGACCAATAAGTCATACTTCAGTAATTGTACATAAACTCAAAACTTTACCCAAAAAAGGAAAAAAAATGCTTAGGCCTCATAAGCACCACATTTCCAATAAAGTGCAGTGGCCTTAGCTATATCTCCCAGGGCTAGAGCTGAAAGCCACAAGGGAAGTTTGTGTGGTGGTGTGTTTTGGGGGATCAGAACAGAAAATGGGCCTTTCTTATTCCAAGCAACTGTGGTGCTGCTTCTGTTCCATATGGGAACAAAAAACTCCAATCACCTTCTTTTTTAAAAATGGTAGAAAGATGGGACACAATTTTTTTTCTATTAAATCCACACAATCTTTTGGAGGCTCTGAAGGCCTGGCCTATGGTTGGCCCAGCTGAGCATAGAATGAAGGGTCTATCTTTTCAGTCTGTGTAAGAAGATTCTGGTTTCCTCAGCAAACCACTACTTACTCACTCTTGGGTCTCCTGGAAGGGATAGGGTTTTGCAATCAGCACCATCCCCTCTCTGGTCTCCTGGCTCCATTCCAGAAGGAACCAGACTGAAATGTGCTAGTAACTCTCAGAAGAATTGCTCCAGGAAGAGAAGAGGCAGCACAAATAGATACGTGACTCAGGATATCGGAGGCCATGTTTTTGTGTACATGCCTGCAAGCCAAGCACATGACTCATATTTATTCTATCCAAGGGACAGATATTTGTCATCCTTGAAACTGGTAATAATATCTACCATTTAGGGTTTTGTGCATTTTGTTTGTTTTTTAAGAAATAAGTGACATAACGTAGAATATTCAGGGTACAGAGGGAAATCAAATATTAGAAACTCCCCATTTCCAACTTCAGCTCTTCTATCACAACTTCTAAAGTAAAAATATTAGGGTTTTTTTCCCCTTTCATAAAACATCAGGATCCCTGAAATAGGACACATTGTACTAACATATATGCCCACTCCCCAGCACGGGAATTCTAGAAAATCATACAATTTTAATGTCTATAACTTATCTTGAAAAATAAAAGATGAACAAAAATACAAAATGAACATCTGGGGGCTGATGTTAACATTTCCTAGACCAAAATACGATAAAATTACAAATAAAAAGCCTCTTATGCTTAGAAAACTAAACAAAATTCTATTAATTCATGTGTCAAGAAATGAAATCATAGTGGAAGCCTAATAACGTTTATAACTTTATAACAATGAACCCAATATATATCATAAATAGAGAACTAAAATGTTAAAGGAAAATCAATAGCCAAGATACCATTATTTGACACTAATATTGGAAATAAATGAGCATTTCACTCAGAAAGTTGGAAAAATAAGTAAATGCTCAAGGAAAAAGAACATAAAAAACAAAAGTATTTAATGGCAGAAACTAAATGAAACAGAAAGCAAAGAAACTTCAGTGTATTAGAGTTCTCCAGAAAAATAGAACCAATAGGTGTGTGTGTGTGTGTGTGTGTTTATTAAGGAATTGGCTCATATGATTAAGGTGCTGACAGATCTGAATCTGCAGGACAAGCCAGCAGGCTAAAAACCCAGTGAAAAGTATGCTTGGAAGCACAAATAAACAAAATACAGAGATAAATTCAGATATAAAGAATAAACTCGTGATTCCCAGAGGGGTAAATAGGCACAAAAAAAAAAAAAAAAAAAGCAAGTAAGCATGCTTAGGGCATAATTTCTTATCTGGGAAACCTCAGATTTTGGTGTTATGGCCTTGAACTCACTGGATGAGACTTACCCACACTTCTAAGAGTAATCTCTACTTAAAGTCAACTGATGGTAGATGTTTTAACTACATCTACAAAATGCCTTCACAGAAATACCTAGATTTGTATTTGATTAAATAAGTAGGTACTATAGTCTAGCCAAGTTAACACATAGAATTATCCATCACAGCCCACCCTTGGTCAACTTGACACCTACATACATCTCTTTAAACCATATTCTCCAAATAAAGATAACAAAGTCATACTTCTGCCTAATGTGATACAACTTTGTAGGGAAATGCTAGTTCATTTTTGTTTGTACAGAGTTCATTGGTCATGTAGTTGTAGCTGGTATTTATATCTAGCTTATTCCACTACCCATTCTGTATTCTCTTTGCCTTCAGTAAGCCCCTCAGCTCATGGTTCTTTGCCAGATGAGGTGTTCCAAACTTTCATTTCTCAATGGGCCATTAGTAGTTCTGCCTGATTTGTAATTTTCCATTGACTTTAATCACAGGACATGAGAGATGTCCTAGGGTATCTCCTATGTTCTGGACACTCTCCTTCCTTAACTCCACTCTGTAGTAGCAGCCCAATTTCTCCTTAATATTCAGGACCAATCACCCCTACCACTACAGTGATCTCTTTTTTGCCTATTGAGAGGCATGAGGATCTGAAAGTGGCTGGGGGAGATGGAGTCTCAATTTCCAGGTCAACAGAATTATTGTTGTCTGCTGGTAGAAGCAAAATTTTTCTAGAAGATCTCTATGGTTAATAGTGAGTAGAGCTACTCCCATTTCCACCCCTTGATTACTGGACCAGTGAATCCTGACTGTGGGAAAACAACATTATATACTGAAGGCAGATTTAGAGTATATACAGCTGCTAGGAGTACACTGCACCAGCCCTGCAAAGTACTGCCACCTAGGCTGGCACTGTAAATGAATTTTCAAAAGGCCAGTTCACTTCAGGCAACTACTTCAGGATTGTGGGGAAATGGTAGGACCAGTGAATTCCATGTGTTAGCCCATTCACATTCTTTATCTGCTGTGAAGTGAGTTCTTTGACCAGAAGCAATGCTGTTTGGAATACCATGAGGGTGGATAAGACATTCTGTAAATCCACATGTGGTAGTTTTGGCAAAAGCAATTGCACGCACTGAAGACAAAACCGTATCTAATAGACTGTCTATTCTAGTAGAAACAAAGCACCAATCCTTCCATGATGGGAGACAGGCTTTGCAGTCCTCTGGTTTCCACAGGATTATGTTATTGTTTTGTTTGAGTAACTCTATGGGCTATCAGGGAACTGAAACCTACTTCTCATGAATAAGGCACTGTACCTAGTCTCTGATAAGGAGGGTTGTTAGACAAAGAGAAGAGTGGAGAGAACTTGCCAGTATGCCATTTGAAGTCCTGATGGCTTCAAATATCAAGGCACATAATGCTGAATTTTATTCAAAGAAATTATAGCCAAAAACTTCCCAAATCTAGGGAAGGAAATGGACATCCAAATCGAGGAAGCTTAACAGAATCAAGTTAGTGGAATCCAAAGAACTGCACACCAAGAAGCATTATAATCAAATTGTCAAAAGACAAAGGATTTTAAAAACAAGAAAAAAGCAACTTCATGAATAAGGTCCCCCATAAGATTTTGAGCAGATTTTTCAGTGGAAACCTTGCAAGCCGGAAGGTAGTGGGACAATACACTCAAAACACTCAAAGAAAAAAACTGCCAACCAAGAACACTGTATGTGGCAAAACTATCCTTCAAAAGCAAGGGAGAGAGAAGGATTTTCCCAGATAAACAAAAGCTGAAGTTGTTCATTCACCACTAGACCTTTCTTACAAGAAATGCTAAAGGGAATTCTTCAAGTTGAAAGGAAAGCATGCTAAACAGCAACAGGAGAGCAAATAAAGGTATTATACTCACTGGTCAAGGTAAATATGCAGAAAAATACAGACTACTAAAATACTGTAATAGTGGTGAGAAAATCAATCTAATATAGAATAGACAAAAATAAAAATATATAAATATGTTAAGAGATTCACAATATAAGAAAATATAAATTTTGACATCAATAACTTAGTTGTGTACAGGAAGAGAAGTAAATATATAAAGCTTTTGTATACAACTTTCTATCAAAACTAAACCTAGAGGGAGGAGTTAAGATGGCAGAAGACTCTGAGCTTGCCTTATCCCTCAAACACAGCTAGATCAACAGGAAACTATTTTGAACTAGGAATACAACCTGAGGATTAAGAAAACAATCTGCACAACTGGAGGGAGAGAACATGGCAGATGCGAGGTTCAGAGTGGTGAATTGGGGAAGAGGGAAGTCGCAAGGCAGCGAAGGGGAGGGAACCTTTTTGTGGAGCAAAGTCAGGGAGAGAGCAGGAGGGAGTGCAGCACATAGGGTTTGCACAATAAGCCACAGTGAGGGGATCCCCTGCGTCACACTAGGAGAGAAGTTCCCCTTCCTGGAGCACATTTGGGAGAGTGTAATTTGCCTCTCCAAAGACAAAAGGCCAGCTGGGAGCCATTGAGTGGAGTTTAATAGCAGGGAAAGAGGTGTGCAGAGAGATCAGATAACCTAGTAGCAGTTTTTTGCTATGAGCCACAATAGATTTAAGCCACCATGTGCACACCGGGTGGCTGCTTTTCTGGGACAGAACTGACAGAAAGCAGTGACACACGCAGACTGCAGATAACTTGATTGCAGAGTTTCACTGTGTGCCACAATAGACTCAAGCTGCTGTGTGACTGCTCTTCCAGGACAGAACAGAGTAGGGGACTGAGGCGTGCACAGACGATGGATAACTCGGTCACAGCTTTTTGCTGTTCATCACAATAGAATCTAGCCACCATGTGCGCACTGTGCAACTGCTTTTCTGGGACAGGATGGTGCCGGGTGTGCCACAGGGCTCTCCTTCAGAGGAGGGAAATGGATCCATACGTTGTCAGGCACTATAAAATTTAGAGTTTTGAATCCTAGCCATTGGCCAGAGATAATATACAGCAGATCTGTGATGCCAGACATGCTGACGGCCCAGGCACAGACAGGTTAAGGGCAGAGATCTGACAAAAGCCCGGGACACAGGAGACTATTCACTTTTCTATGAGGGCCTCCTGAAGAGTGGCAGCCATGAATTGCCCTCCCTAGGGACAAGAGGATGGGGTGACGCCATTTTCCTCCTTCATCACCTCTCCCTCTGCCTGCCCACCAGCACAATCAGACTTCAAAGAGAAGCACAGCACCTCCAGTGGAGGGACCAACACAGGCCCCTGCCATGTACCAAGTCTACCGATTAAAGAGTGCTACAAAGCGTGTGAGCTTCAGTTTTGGTGGAAATAGGACCAGGGTTTCTTTTTCATTTTTTAAAGTTTTTCATTTTTTTAATTTCTTATTTTTTAATCTTTTATTATATATGTGTACATTTTTCTTTTTTACTTTTTTTGGTATCAGGCTTATAATTTCTTATTCACTTCTTGGTTTGTTTCCTTCTCTTATTTTTTGGGTCAGGCTTTTGATTTTTTTTCTTCTTCTTCTTTCCTTACTCTTTCACCTTCTTTCTTATTCTTTAGAATCAGGCCTATCGTTTTTTGTTTCTTTGCTTTTTTGTTCCTTTTCCTTTTCTCTGGTCTTGGATCAGGCTTTTTTTTTTTTTTTCTTTTCCAAGCTTATCTTAACAAATAAAGTAAACCTAGTTAATGGTCCAAACAGTCCCCAGGCAAAGAGGAACTCTGTAGAGGATGGACCACTGGGAAAGAGCAGCCAAAACTCAACAGCAGAGTGCACACAGCATACACCAGAAACACTTTCTGAAGTGCCAAGCCCTGGACAGTGAATGACCTCTTTTTAATATAGCATTACTTTGAGGTGCAGGAAACATAACAAGCTTTCATAAGACTCAAAATATAGAAACTTAGCCAAAATGACAGGAAGGAGGAATTCTCCCCAAAACAAAGGTCAGGAAGATATCACAGCCACGGACTTGCTCAAAGCAGATATAAGCAATATATCTGAAAAAACGTAGATCAATAGTTATAAGACTACTAGCTGGACTTGAAAAAAAAAAAGCATAGAAGACAGCAGAGAAACATGCTGCAGAGATAAGTGATGTAAAAACTAGTCAGACTGATGTAAAAAATGCTATAACTCAGATGCAAAACAGACTGGATATAATCACTGCCAAGGATTGGAGAAGCAGAAGAGATGAGAGTGATATAGAAGAAAAAAATTATGGAAAATAATGAAGCTGAAAAGAAGAGAGAAAGAAAATAATTAGATCATGAAGGTAGACTTAGGGAACTCAGCAATTCCATAAACCAAAATGATAATCTGTATCACAGGAGTCCCAGAAGAAGAAGAGTGGGAAAAGGGGACAGAAGGTTTATTTGAACAAATTATAGCTGAGAATTTCCCTAATCTAGGGAGGGAAATAGGCATTCAAGTCCAAGAGGCACAGAGAACTCCCCTCAAAATCAACAAAAACAGGTCAACACCATGACATATTGTAACGAAACTTACAAAATGCAAAGATAAAGAAAGAATCCTGAAAGCTCAGGAGAAAAAATCCTTAACCTACAAAAGTAGGCACAAAAGGCTGGCAGGAGACCTGTCCACAGAGACCTGGCAAGCCAGAAAGGACTAACATGATATATTCACTGTGCTAAATGGGAAAAATATACAGCCAACAATACTTTATCTATAAGGCTGTCATTCAGAATAGAAGAGAGAATTTCCAGGACAAACAAAAACTAAAGGAATTTGTGAACACTAAACCAGCTGAGCAAGAATATTAAAGGGGACCCTTTGAGCAGAGAGAGAAACGAAAAGTAACAAAGACTAGAAAGGAACAGAAACAATATACAGGAACAGCGACTTTACAGGTACTACATGTAATACAATGGCATTCAATTCATATCTTTCAGTATTCACTCTGAATGTAAATGGACTAACTGACCCAATCAAAAGACATAGGGTACCAGAATGAATTAAAAAAAAAAAAAAAGACCCATAGATAATTTGCCTATGAGAGACTCATTTAGACCCTAAGACACCTCCGGATTGAAAGTGAGGGGGTAGAGAACAATTAATCATGCCAATGGATATCAAAAGAAAGCTGGAATACCCATCCTTATATCAGACAAACTAGATTTTAAACCAAAGACTGTAATAAGAGATGAAAAAGGACACTATATAATAATAAAAGGATCTATCCAATAAGAAGACTTAACAATTGTAAATATTTATGCCCCTAACTTGGGAGCAGACAAATATATAAACCACTAATAACAAAATTAAAGAAACTCAGTGATAATAATACAATAATAGTAGGGGACTTTAACACCCCACTCACAGCAATGGACAGATCATCTAAGCAGAAAATCAACAAGGAAACAAGGGCTTTGAATGATCCACTGGACCAGATGGACTTCACAGATATATACAGAGCATTTCATCCTAAAGCACCAGAATACACATTCTTCTCGAGTACACATGGAACCTTCTCCAAAACAGATCACATACTGCGTCACAAATCAGGTCTCAACCAGTACAAAAAGACTGAGATTATACCATGCATATTTTTAGACCACAGTTCGTTAAATTTTGAAGTCAACCACAAGAAAAAATTTGGAAGGACCACAACCACATGGAGGTTAAAGAACATCTTACTAAATGAATGTCAATCAGGAAATTAAAGAAGAATTTTAAAAATACATGGAAGCAAGTGAAAATGAAAACATGACAGTTCAAAACCTTTGGGATGTGGCAAAGGCAGTCCTAAGAGGGAAGTATATGGCAATACAGGCCTTCCTCAAGAAACAAGAAACATCTCAAATATTCAAGTTAACCTTACACCTAAAGGAGCTGGAGAAAACAGCAAATTAACCTAAATCGAGCAGGAGAAGAGAAACAACAAAGATTAGAGCAGAAATCAATGAGATAGAAATTAAAACAAAACAAAAAAAAAAACAGTAGAACAGATCAATGAAACTAGGAGCTGGTTTTCTGAAAGAATTAAGGAGATTGATAAACCCCTAGCGAGACTTATCAAAAAGAAAAGAGAGAGGACCCAAATAAATAAAATCATGAAAGAGATCACAACCCAAAGAAATATAAGCAATTGTAAGAACATATTATGAGCAACTATATGCCAACAAACTAGGCAATCTGGAAGAAATGGATGCATTCCTAGAGACATATAAACTACCCAAACTGAAAACAGGAAGAAATAGAAAATCTGAACAGACCCATAACCAGCAAGGCAATTGAAGCAGTAATCAAAAAGCTCCCAAAAAACAAGAGTCTAGGGCCAGATGGCTTCCTAGAGGAATTGGGATCCAACAGTACACGAAAAGGATTACTCACCACAACCAAGTGGGATTTATCCCTGGGCTGCAAGGTGGTTCAACATTCACAAATCAATCAATGTGATACACCACATTAATAAAAGAAAGGACAAGAACCATATGATCCTCTCAATAGATGCAGAAAAAATCATTTGACAAAATATAGATCCTCTCTTGATAAAAACTCTCCACAGTGTAGGGATAGAGGGAACATACCTCAATATCAAAAAAAGCTATATATGAAAGACCCATTGTGCTTATCATCCTCAACAGGAAAAACTGAAGAGCTTTTCCCCTAAGGTCAGGAACATGACAGGGATGTCCCCTCCCACCATTGTTGTTCAACACAGTACTGGATATACTAGCCTCAGCAGTCAGACAACAAAAATGAAATAAAAGACATCCAAATCAGCAAAGAAGTCAAACTTTCACTCTTCACAGATGACAAGATAGTCTATGTAGAAAACCCGAATGACTCCACAAAAAATTTGCTAGAACTGATACAGGAATTCAGCAAAGTGGCAGGATATAAAAATCAATAGACAAAAGTCAGCTGCATTTCTATACACCAACGACAAAGCCGCGGAAAAAGAAATCAAGGAATCCATCCCATTAACAACTGCACCAAAAACCATAAGATACCTAGGAATAAACCTAACCAAAGAGGGAAAGAATGTGTACTCTGAACACCATAGAACACTTATGAAAGAAATTGAGGAAGACACAAAGAAATGCACGCTCATGGATTGGAAGAAAAAATATTGTTAAAATGTCTGTGCTACCCAATGCAATCTACACATTCAATGCAATCCGTATCAGAAAAATCACCAGCATTTTTCACAAATCTGGAACAAATAATTCTAAAATTTGTATGGAACCAGAAAACACTCTAAATAGCCTAAGTAATGTTGAAAAGGAAAACCAAAGCTGGAGGCATCACAATTCCAGACTTTGAGCTGTAATCATCAAGACAGTATGGTACTGGCACAAAAACAAGCACATAAATTAATGGAACAGAGAACTCAGTATTGGACCCTCACTCTATGGTCAACTAATCTTCAACAAAGCAGGAAAGAATATCCAATGGGAAAAAGTCTCTTCAACAAATGATGTTGGGAAAATTGGACATGCAGAAGAATGCAACTGTACCATTTTCTTACACCATGCAGAAGAATGAAACTACCATTTTCTTACCATACACAAAAATAAACTCAAAATGGATGCAAGACCTAACTCTGAGACAGAAATCCATCAAAATCCTAGAAGAGAACACAGGCAGCAATCTCTGTGACCTCGGCCACAGTAACTTCTTGCTAGACATGTCTCCAAAGGCAAGGGAAACAAAGGCAAAAATGAACTACTGGGACTTCATCAGGAAAAGAAACTTTTGCACAGCAAAGGAAACCATCAACAAAACTAAAAGTCAACCTACAGGAGAGAGAGTCCAAGATGGCAGAGGAGTAGGAGACCTTAGTTTCGTCTGGTCCCAGGAATTCAGCTAAATAGCTATCAAATCATTCTGAACACCTGCAAACTCAACCAGATATCTAAGAAAATAGCTGCAACTCTACAAATAGAAAAGTGACCACTTTCTGCAAGGTAGGAGGTGCAGAGAAGTGAATCTGAGGCGATATATGGGAAGATAAACCATGGGGGGAGGGAGCCCCTGTCAGCCAGCTATCAGAAAATGATATAGCAGCAGAAAGTCAGCTGGGTGAGGGACGTCCCTGCCTGAAAGGCACTCAGGTGGTGAAGCAGAGCGGAATCCTAGGTGGGAGAGTGTGGTGTCAGGATCCTCAGGGTCTTATGAAGACGGGGGTGCCTGAGTGTGGCAGAGTTCCCAGGCATTAGAGCGGGGAAAGCCAGCTGCCATCAGCGAGCCCAGGAGTGGGCTCTAAGCTTGGGGTTGCCATAAACTGCGAACCATGGCACAGTCAGGCGATTGCTCTCTGAGCAGGGGCCCAACAAACAGCAGAACCAGCGAGAACCCCCTTCCTTCCCTGGGAGGAGTGGTGCAGGTACACACCACAGGAGTCTGCAGGGTTTGGAGACTTGAAATGGGGTCACGTACCTGAGATACACTCAGTCACAGGCTGAGTTAGCACAGAGTGCAGACAGAGACTAGGGAGAAAGGAGTGATTTTTTCCTGAGGGTGCACTGAGGAGTGGGGCCCCGAGCTCTTGGTTCCAGGGCTGGAGATTGGGAGGTCGCCATTTTCATTCTCATCCTCTAAAGCGGGGTGGAAAGCCTTCAGAGAACAAAAGCCATATAGAGCAATCTGGAACAGATTACTTAGCCTGGCCCCCTGGCAAAGGTGGTGCAATTCTGCCCAGGGAAAACACTCGAAAATCAATGCAACAGACCCCTCCCCCAGAAGATCAGCAAGAACATCCAGCCAAGACCAAGTTTACCAATCACTGAGAACTGCAAAACTTTAGCACTAGGGGAATATAGCATATAGAACACATGGTTTTTCCCCATGATTCTTTTTTTTTCCCCAAGATTTTATTCATTTGACAGAGAGAGCACAAACAAGGGGAGTGTCAGGCAGAGAGAGAGGGAGAAGCAGGCTCCCCACTGAACAGGGAGCCTGATGCAGGGCTCGATCCCAGGACCCTGGGGATCATGACCTGAGCCAAAGACAGACACATAATCAGCTGAACCACCAAGGTGCCCCCACAATTCTTTAATCTTTCAATTTTAATTTTTTTCTCTTTCCTTTTTCAACCAATTTCTTATTTTATCAACTTTTAAAAAAATATTTAATTTTCATTTTTACAGTTACATTCTATCCTTTCATTGTATTTGATTTATATTGTGTGTATATGTGTGTTTCTAGTGTATGGGCCTGTTCTCTTCACCTATCTGATCATATTCTCCTTTTATCTTTTTCTTTTTGTTTTGTTAAAGTCTTTGTTAATTTTCATCTTCATAGTTACATTCTATCCTTTCAATGTATTTTTTATTTTTGTATATATATGTTTTTCTTTCTTTACAGTTTTGAGATACAGTATCTTCTAACAAACTGACCAAAATACACTCAGTACATAACGTATTGCCCTGTTCTGTTCACCTGTTTATGTTCCTTCTTTTTTCTCTTTTAATTTTCATTTTTGCAGTTACATTCTATCCTTTTATTGTATTTAATTTTATTTTTGTACATATATGTTTTCCTTTCTTTACAATTTTGGGATCTAGTTTTCTAACAAATGGACCAAAATATACACAGGATCCAGTGTATTGCTCTATTCTGTTCACCTGTCTGATTATATTCTTTTTTTTTTTTTTTTTGGTTTTGGGTCTCTTCTGATTTGTTTCTTGTATATTTCTCTGGGGTCACTGTTGCCATTTTAGTATTTTGTTCTCTCCTTCACCTATTCTTCTTTGGACAGAATAACAAGACAGAAAAACTCACCTCAAAAAAGAGAACAAGAGGCAGTACTGACTGCCAGGGACATAATCAGTATGGATATAAGATGTTGGAACTACACTTCAGAATAATGATTATGAATATACTAGCTGGGCTTGAAAAAATGATAAACGTAAAGGCATCCTGTGTTCACAGATTGATGTAACATTCTTAATATGTCAGTATTGCCTACCAAATGCAATCTCTTTCAACACTGTACAGATTAAATGCAATCTCTTTCAACATTCCAATTTTTTCAGAAAGAGAAAAATCCACCTGAAATTTCATATGGAATTTAATAGACTTAAATTGTCAAAACCAAATGACCTTGAAAAGAAACAAAGTTTGAGGTCTCGAACTTTTTTATTTCAAATTAATCTACAAAATTGTAGTGGTTAAAAAATCATAGTACTGGCATAAACACAGGCATATAGACAATGAAATAGAATAGAAACCCAGAAATAAATCCTTACATATATCACCAAATTTTTTTAAAGTTTTAATTTAAATTCCAGTTACTTAACATACAGTGTAATATTAGTTTCAGGTGTAGAATTTAGCAATTTGACACTTACATGCAACTACTACTACTTAACCAAAGACTACAAAAATACTAATTCAAAGGGATCGTGCACCCTGATGTTTACAGCAGCATTCTCAACAACAGCCAAATTATGGAAAAAGCCCAAATGTCCCTTGATTGATGAATGGATATAGAAGATGTTGGTATATATTTACATATATACACACACATACACACACACACACACTAGAATATTAGACATAAAAAATAAGGAAATCTTGCCATTTGCTGTGACATGGATGGAGCTAGGGAGTATTATACTAACCAAATGACTTTTAACAAGAGTGCCAAAACCATACAATCAGGAATTGTATGAATATCAGAGTCAAAAGAATGAAGTTGGACTGTTACCTTATATCACATAAAAATTAACTCAAAATGGATCAAAGAACTTAAATGTGAGAACTGTAACTATAAAACTCTTAGAAGAAAATGTTGGGAAAAAACCTCATGATGTGGGACTTATCAATCACTTCTTGGATATAACACAAAAGTGGAAGCAATAAAAGAAATAGATAAACTGGATCAATCAGAATTAAAAACTTCATCAAAGAATACAATAAGCACAGGGAAAAGGAAACCTGCTGAATGGGAGAAAATATTTGCAAGTCAAATATCTGATAAAGACTTAATACCAGTATATATAAAGAATTGCTACATCTCAACAACATGAAAAAAACCTTTAAAATTTGAGCTAATGATTTCAACAAACATTTCTCCAAAAAAGATATATATATAATCAATAAGCACCTGAGAAGATGCTCAACATCAGTAATTACTAGGGGAATGCAAATCAAAGCTACAAAATACCACCTCATACCCACTAGATGGCTACCATAAAAAAGAAAAAAATAACAAGCAAATACCAAGTATTGGCAAAGACACAGAGAAACTGAAAAACCTGTGCACTGTTGGTGGGAATGTAAAATGGGGCACACACTATGGAAAATAGTGTGGTGGTTCCTCAAAAAATTAAAAATAGAATTTCCATATTATCCCTTAATTCTACTTCCCATTATATACCCCAAATAATTGAAATTAGAGACATGAAGAATCATTTTTTCACTCATGTTCATAGCAGAATTATTTGCTATAGCCAACGGGTAAAAGAAACCCAAGTGTCCATTGATAGATGAATTGATAAATAAAATATGGTATATACATGTGAGTTAATATTCTTCTTTTTAAAAAAGGGAATTCTGGCACATGCTACAACATGGATTAAACTCAAGGCATTATGCTAAGTAAAGTAAGTCAGTTGCAAAAGGACATATACTATATGATTCCACTTAATATAAAGTACATTGAGTAATTAAATTCATAGATACAAAAAATAGAATGGTGTGTGCTGGGGCTTTGGGGGTGGGGGAAATGTGGAATTATTCAATAATTACAGATTTTCAGTTTTGCAAGAAAAAGGTTCTGTGGATGATAATGGTAATAGTAGCACAGCAATGTGAATATACTTAATGCCACTGACTTGTGCTTTTAAAAATGGTTAAAATTGTAAATTTTATGTGTATTTTACCAGAATTTTTTAAGTGAAGGGAAACTGAGACATATTCACATAAAGAAAAACTAAAGAAGCTCATCACTAGTAGGTCTGCTCAAAAAAAAATGTTATAAAAGATAAAAAGAATTGGCAATCCTTTAGCTAGATGGACCAAGAAAAAGAGACAAGGCTCAAATTAATAAGTTCAGAAATGAATATGGAGACATTGCCACTGACCTTCCAGAAAGAAAAAGGATTTTAGGAGAATCCTATGAACAGTTTTATCCCAACAAATTGTATAACTTAGATGACATCAACAAGTTCCTAGAAAAAGAATACCAAAACTGACTCAAAGAAATAGAAAATCTAAACAGACCTATATCAAGTGAAGGGATGCAATCTGTAATCAAAAACCCCCAACAAAGAAAAGCTCAGAACTAAAGGGCTTTACAAATGAATTCTACCAAACATTATGGAATTATCACCAATCCTCAAACTCTTCCAAAAAATCAAAGAAGAGGGAACATTCCATGATGTCAATATTATGCTGGCATCAAAGCCACATAAAGATATCACAGGAAACATAGATATTATTTCCCTATTTCTCACACACAGATGCAAATATCCTCAAAAAGATACTTGCTAACCAAATCTAGCAGCATATTAAGAGGATTATCCATCATGATGAATTGAGATTTATCACAGGAATGGAACGATGTTTCAAGATATGAAAATTAATCAGTATAACATATGACATTAGTAGAATGAAGGAGAAAATAAACATGGCTTTTCCCTTTTGTGGCCATTGCTGAAGTGCCAGCAGCCAAAATGAATTCCAATCCTTTTGTGACTTCTGACCAGAGCAAGAACCATAACAGGCATCTCAATGCACGACTATGTCTTCCCCTCTTCCAAAGAGCTGAGACGAAGTATGACATTTGATCCATGCCCATCTGAAAGGATGATAAAGTACAGATTGTGTGAGGACACTACAAAGGTCAGCAAATTGGCAAAGTAGTCCAAGTTTACAGGAAGAAATACATCACCTACGTTGAACAAGTACAGTGAGAGAAGGCCAATGGCACAACCATCCGTGTGGGCATTCACCCTCGCAAGGTGGTTACCACTAGACTAAAACTAGACAAAGACCACAAAAAGATCCTTGAAGGTAAAGCCAAATCTCGCCATGTAGAAAAGGAAAAGGGCAAATATAAGGAATAACTGAGAGAATGCAGTAATAAAGTAATCATATATATGACTTTAAATAAAAACTGTCAAAATGAAAAATAAAGACATGATTGTCTCAGTTGGTACAAAAAATTTTAATGAAATCTATCATTCTTTTATTTTATATATATAAAATACATACATATATAAAACACACACACACATATAGGAAAAAGATAATCTAAGTAGGAACTGAAGGTCATGTCCTAAACAAGATAAAGAGTACAAAAGGGGCGCCTCGGTGGCTCAGTCGTTAGTCGTTAAGCGTCTGCCTTCAGCTCAGGTCATGATCCCAGGGTCCTGGGATCGAGCCCCGCATTGGGCTCCCTGCTCAGTGGGAAGCCTGCTTCTCCCTCTCCCACTCCCCCTGTTTGTGCTGTCTCTCTCGCTGTGTCTCTCTCTGTCAAATAAATAAATAAAATCTTTAAAAAAAATAAAAAGAGTACAAAAAATCCACAGCTAACATTATACTCAGGGGTGAAAGGATGGATGCTTGCTTTTGCCTTTTCTATTCAGCATTGTACTGGGAGTTCCAGCCAGAGTAGGCAAGAAAAAGACATAAAACACATCCAAATTGGAAATGAAGAAGTACAGTTCTCTGTTCGCAGGTGACATGATCCTATATATAGAAAAGCCTAAAGAACTCACAAAACACTATCTGAGCTAATTAACAAATTCAGCAAAGTTGCGAGATATTAGATCAGTGCAAAAATCAGTTGTTTTCTATAACCTAGCAGTGACCAATCAGAAAATAAAATTTAGAAAAAACATCTACTTACAACAGCATCTAAAAGAATATAAGAGAATATTACAGAGCAATCAGAAAGGATGAATACCTACCATTTGCATCAACATGGATGGAACTGGAGAGGATTATGCTAAGTGAAATAAGTCAAGCAGAGAAAGGCAATTATCATATAGTTTCACTCATATGTGGAACAAAAGGAATAGTGCAGAGGACCACAGGGGATGGGAGGGAAAACTGAATGGGAAGAAATCAGAGAGGGAGAAAAACCATGAGAGACTCTGGACTCGGGGAAATAAACTGAGGGTTACAGAAGGGAGGGGGGTGAAGGGATGGGGTAACCCAGGTGATGGGTATTAAGGGCACATGTTGTGATGAGCACTGGGTGTTATACACAAGTAATGAATCACTGAACACTATATCAAAAACTAATGATGTACTATATGTTGGCTAACTGAACATAATAAAAATAGAATAAAATACTTAGGAATAAATTTAACCAAGGAGATGCCAGACTTGTACACTGTAAACTATAAACCACCAGTGGCTGAATGGATAAGCAAAATGTTGAGTATTTATCCAATCATATGTCTTTCAACCATAACAGGAACTAAACAAGGAGTGACAGCAGATGGCAGGCTAGGCAGTCACTACCCCATTCTTACACAAAACAATAACAACTACCCACAAATAAAAATAGATCTGGGAAAGTGCCAGAATAAAATTAAGAAGCTGCAGCAACCCAGTGGAGCACAAAATCCATGGATGTACACAAAGGCAAGTGAAGGAAGCATTCTACCTGTGTCACTCCATCCCCTAGCCCAGCGGTTTGGTGCCCAGTGTGATCAGCAACCCTCCTCTACAGGCCAAAGGACAGCAGGAGGACCCCAACAGCCTTCATCACTGAGGACACCAGCAGTCCTTGCCATTCACCACCAGGGTCTAGTGCAGACTTCACTGATGCTGACCCTAACCGACAGAGCTGCCCAGGGTTCATGCCACTGTGCTCCTCTGGAGCAGAAGCCAATGCTGTGAGCCCCCCTCCCCCCTGGCTGTAGAACTACCATGCATTCCCATGCCCCAGACCCCGGTGTCACTATCTAATGTTGTCCATGCCTTGGATCCTGGTGCCAAGAGAGATCCCTTAAACTGCGACCTCCTTATGTAGAGGAAAGGGAGAGCAGAACCCCAGCAGCCCTTGCTACTCCCATGGAAATCTTCAGTCTTTGATGATGCTGACTGAGCTAACAAAGCTGCCCATATTCAGTACCACTGTGTCCCCTTAGAGCCAGAGTCACTGTTGTGCCACCCTAAAGCTGAAGATGCCACATTCAACTCAGCCAAAGCACTCATACCCACCCACATGTGAAAGTCTTTCCCAACCAAAGCCAGTCCACAAAGCCTGGAAGAGTGACTGGTCCTTCAAATGTGTAGACATCAAGACAAGGAAACATTAAAAAAAAAAAATCAAGGAAATATGATACCACCAAAGGAACAAATTTGAAGTAAGTAACCTGAAAGAAAGTAGGTATCTATGAACTGCCTGCAAATACTTTAATTTTTAAAAAGAATCTCAGCAAGAAAGGGTCCAAGATAGTGACATAGGAAGACCCTGAATTCACCTCCTCCATGGACACACCAAATATACACCTATTTATAGAGTAATTCCTTTGGAAAAACTGAGGACTGCCTGAACAGCCTGTTCACAACAAAAGACAGAAAAGACCAAATAGAGAATGGCAGCCATGAAAGTGCACACAGAGTCTACACAGGGGAATACTATACAAGTACATTCCTACAATTTCAAGAGAAGTAGCTGTTCTAATTTACAGAAGCAAAGAAAGCCAAGCAAAATGAGGAGACAGAGGAATATGCTGCAAATGAAAGAAAAGACAAAACCTCAGAAAAATAGCTAAGTGAAATGATGGAGATAAGTAATCTACCTGATAAAAACTCAAAGTAAGGGCGCCTGGGTGGCTCAGTTGGTTAAGCCTCTGCCTTCGGCTCAGGTCATGTCACAGGGTTCTGGGATCAAGAGCAGGGAGCCCGCTTCTCCCTCTCCTGCTCCCCCTGTTTGTGTGCTCTCTCTTTATGTCAAATGGATGGATAAAATCTTTAAAAAAAAATTTCAATGTAAAGTTCATGAAGATGCTCACCAGACTAGAGCAAATAGTGGATGAATTCAAGGAGAACTTCAACAGGGAGATAGAAAATGTAACTGGGTGATATAAGCAACTGATGAATTACCGAACATTACATCTGAAACGATGTACTGTATGTTGGCTAATTCAATTTAAATTTTAAAAAAAGAACTAATCGTAGTTGAAGAACACAATAACTGAAATGAAAAATAGAACAGAGGGAATCAACAGTAGATTACAGGATGCAGAAGTGCAGATCAGCCACCTGGAAGACAGGGAAAGGGAAGCCCCAGCATAACAGCAAAAAGAAAAAAAGAATTTAAAGAAAATGAGGGTAAGTTCACGGATCTCTTGGACAACATTAAGCGAGAAAACATTAAGATTACAGGGATCCCAGAATGAAAAGAGAGAAAGCAGAAAATTATGCAAAGAAAGAATAGCTGAAAACTTCCCTAACTAGGGAAGGAGACAGACATCTAGGTTTAGGATACACAGAGAGTTCAATTCCAAACAAGATGAACCAAACGATGTCCATGGCACAACACATAATAATTAATATGGCAAAATTAAAGATAAAGAGAGACTTTTAAAAACAGCAAAAGCAAAGCAACTTGTTATGTATAAGGGAAACCCCACAAAGCTATCAGCTGAGTATTCAGCAGAAACATAAAGGAGTAACATGGTACACTCAAAGTGCTGAGAGGGAAAAACATATAACCAAGAATACTTGGCAAAGTTATCATTCATAATTAAAGAGATCAAAAGTTTCTCAGACAAAAAAAGTTAAAGGAATTCATCGCCATTAAACTGGCCTTACAAGATATTTTAAGGAGACTTTAAGTGGAAAAAAAATGCCATAATTAGAAGAAAATCATGAAAGGAAAAATTTCATTAGTAAAAGCAAACACACAGTAAAGGCAGTAGGCAATCACTTATAAAGCTGGTATGAAGATTAAAATACAAAAATTCTAAAATCAACTACATCTTAAAAATCACAAAATAAAAAGATGTAAAATATGACATTATATATATAAAATGAGGAGAAAGTAAAAACGAAGTTATTTTAGAGCATGTTCAAACTTAAAGTGACCATCAACCTAAAATAGATAGTTCTATTCTTTTTTTTTTTTTAAGATTTTATTTATTTGACAGAGAGAGAGACATAGCAAGAGAGGGAACACAAGCAGGGGGAGTGGGAGAGGGAGAAGCAGGCTTCCCACAGAGCAGGGAGCCCGATGCGGGGCTCCATCCCAGGACCCTGGGATCATGATCTGAGCTGAAGGCAGACGCTTAACGACTGAGCCACCCAGGCACCCCTAGATTGCTCTATACTTAAGATGTTATATATGAACCCCAAAGTAACCACGAACCAAAAACCTAGATACACACAAAAAATAAAAAGCCAAGCATAATACTAAAGAAAGTCAATCACAAGGAAAGAGAGCAAAAGGAACAGAGAAGAGCTACAAAAACCAGAAAACAGTTAACAAAATGGCAGTAAGTACATACCTATCAATAATTACTTTGAATTGAAATGGTCTAAATGCCTGGGGCGGGGGGGGGGGGGAGGAGGAGGAGAAGGGGACTCCAATTCAACAGGTCCCCTGAATTTAGCTGGATATCTACCAGACAATTCTGAACACCCACAACATCAGCCTGAGATGTAAAATGTAGGAATATATATCTGGATATATATTCCAGATATATACATCCAGAAATACATATCTGGAAGCAGAAAGTCCTCAGTTTCAAGGTATGAAGGATGGAGCTGTGATTCTGTGGGCTGATATCGGAAGATAAACAGAAGGGGGAGGGACCTGACATACCTGGAACCTGGAAAGTAATATAACACTGGACTGCAAAAACGTCCTGTGCCGGGGACGGCGATAACTTGCAGAGCAGTAGTGGCGGAAGGGGAAGGGCCTGATAACAGTGCTCAATCAGGATCCAGGAGCTTAGGGGGCGTGTAGGAGCAGACCTGGGGCAGCCTCTGACCCAGGACCAGTCACAGTTTTAGAAGCACAAAGGGCAATGACAAGCAGGGGCCTAAGTCAACCGCTGAGAGGGCTGCTGGGGGCGTGCACTGCCTGTGGGTGGCTGCGGGTTTTCGGCAGGCGCTTACAGAAAGGGAGACTCTGTGTTCTGGAGGGTTCAGAGAGGAGCAAACTGTGGTTTCCCTGCCCTGGGGCAGAGGTCTGGGTGTGGACATTTTCCTTTGCCCTGACCCTCCGAAAAGGTGAAAAGGCAGAAAAGCTGCCAGAGAACAAAAGCCCCCAAAACCGGTTTGGACAGAGCCCAGACCCCAATAAGGGGCAGGCCAACTCACCTGAAGCAGGGTGGCCTGAAAAACAGCGCAGCAGGCCCCTCCCCCAGAAGACAAGCTGGAAGAAAAAGAAGATGACAACCCTAGGGTCCCCATAAAACCATAAAACCCCAACACCAGGGGAAAGTAGTATACTGAGCTCCAGATGTTACCTGATGGCTGGTTTATTTCTCAGATACAACTTTTTTTCTTTTTTATTCTTTTTCATGTTTCTTCTGTTTTTTCTTTTTATCTTTTTCTCATTTCAACTAGATGTTTAATATAACATATTTCATAGCTTTTTAACTTGTACTTTCTCACACCTATATATTTTTTCTTTTCCTTTTATTCTTATGTTTCTTCTGTTTTTTCTTTTTACCTTTTTCTCACTTCAACTAGATGTTTAATATAACTTTTCTTTTTTTTTTTTTTTTTTTTTTAAAGATTTTATTTATTTATTTGAGAGAGAGAATGAGAGAGAGGGAGAGCATGAGAGGGGGAGGGTCAGAGGGAGAAGCTGACTCCCTGCCGAGCAGGGAGCCCGATGTGGGACTCGATCCAGGGACTCCAGGACCATGACCTGAGCCGAAGGCAGTCGCTCAACCAACTGAGCCACCCAGGCGCCCTAATATAACTTTTCATAGTAGCTTTTTAACTTGTACTTTTTCACACACACACATATATTTTAATAGCTAAAAGCTTCAATGTAGTCCTTTTTTCCCTATTCAATACTACCTTTATATGTGTACCAGTTTTATTTTCCCTGGAACTCTGGGAAGTAGTGTTCTCTATTAAAGAGAACAAAATACACCCAAGAAGTACTGAAACACCCTACCTTGCCCATACTGAGAGATTATAGCCCCCCTCACCCTACTTTTTAAAACATTTTTTTAATTTTTAAAAAATTTTTAATTTCATAAATTTTATTCTTGGGTTTCATTTTGGCTTTGTTTTTTTGGTGGTGGCTTCCGAACACTCCAGATTTTCCCAGGGTGCATCTTTCCTGGATTGTGGTTGATATTTAGGACTCTGTACACTCCCTCAACCACCCCTCAACAGAATGACTAGGAGGAGGAACCCCCAACAAAGGAAAGAATCAGAGACTGTGGCCTCTGCCACAGAACTAATGGATATGGATATAACCAAGATGGCAGAGATAGACTTCAGAGTAACAATTATCAAGGCAATATCTAGGTTTGAGAAAAATACTAAAAACAGTATAGAATCTCTAAGGGCAGAAATGAGATCGAATCAGGCCAAATTAAAAAATGCTATAAATGCAGTCTAAACTGGATACTCTGACTGCCAGGGTAAACAAGGCAGAAGAACAAATTAGTGAGCTAGAGGAAGATGATAGAAAAGAAGGAAACCGAGGCGGCATGGGAAAACAAATTAAAACCCAAGGAATCAAACTGAGAGAGATTAGTGACTCAATGAAACATTCCAATATCAGAATTATTGCTATCCTTGAGGGGGTGGAGAGAGAGAGACGTCTAGAGAATATATCTGAGAAAATCGTAGCTGAGAACATCCCTAAAGTGGGGAAGGAAACAAGCATTTGTGTCCAAGAGGCAGAGAGGACCTCTCCGAAGATCAATGAGAACAGACTAAAGCCATAACATATAATAGTACAATTTGCAAATCTTAGATCCAAGGAAACAATCTTGAAAGTGGTGAGGGGGAAGAGATTTCTTACATCGTACAGAGGGAGGAACATTAAAATAACATCAGACCTGTCCACAGAGACCTGGCAAGCCAGAAAGGGCTGGCAAGACATATTCAGGGTACTAAATGAGAAGAACATGAAACCAAGGTTACTTTATCCAGCAAGGCTGTCATTCAGAATGGATAGAGAAACAAGGAGCTTCCAAGACAGGCAGAAACTGAAAGACTACGTGACCACCAAGCCAGCCCTGCAAGAAATGATTTGTATTTCTCTGATGGCTAGTGATGTTGAACATTTTTTCATGTGTCTGTTGGTTATATGTATGTCTTTGGAGAAATGTCTGTGTCTTCTGCCCATTTCTTGACTGGATTATTTGTTTTATGGGTGTTGAGTTTGATAAGCTCTTTATAGATATTGGATACCAGCCCTTTATCTGATATGTCATCTGCAGATATCTTCTCCCATTCCATGGGTTGCCTCTTAGTTTTGTTGACTATTTCCTTTGCTGTGCAGAAGCTTTTTATCTTGATGAAGTCCCAAAAGTTCATTTTTGCCTTTGTTTCCCTTGCCTTTAGAGGCGTGTCTAGCAAGAACTTGCTGTGGCCAATGTTGAAGACGTTACTGCCATATGCTCTCCTCTAGGGTTTTGATGGTTTCCATTTCTTTTCCTTTTCAACTAGTTTCTTATTTTATCAATTCTTTGTTTTTAAGTCTTTTTTTAACTTTCATTTTTACCTTTATATTTTATAGATATATTCTTCATTTTTGGCTTCCTTTCACTCTATTCAATTTTATTTTTGTATATATATAAGTTTTGCTTTCTTTACAATTTTGGGATTTAGTATCTTCTAACACAAAGACCAAAATACACTCACAACCAAGTGGATCACCCTGTTTTGTCCACCCTCCTCTCAGATTATATTCTCTCTTCCTGCACCCCCCCTTGTTTTTTTTCCCCCCACATATTTTCTTCTTCTTTTCTTTTTTTGGTTTCTGACCTTTCTGGATTTGTTGGGTGTGTATCTTGCTTGGGTCATGGCTGATATTTTTGATTCTGTTCATGCATTCATCCATTCTTCTCTGGGCAAAATGACTAGCAGGAGGAATTCACAATAAAAGAAAGACCCAGAAGTAATACTCTCTGCCACAGATCTATTGATATGGATAGAAGTAAATGTCAGCTGGAATTCAAGATAACAATGATGAAGTTACTAACTGGGCTTGAAAAAAGCATAAAACACACTAGAGAATCTCTTAGTGCAAAAATGAGATCTAATCAGGCCAAAATTAAAAATCCTCTGAGATGCAGCCTAAATTGGATGCTATAACAGATAGGGTAAATGAGGCATAAGAGAGAGTAATGACATAGAAGACAAGTTGATGGAAAGGAAGGAAGCCGAAGTAAACAGAGAAAAACAACTAACTGACCATGAGGGGAGGCTACAAGAAATCAGCAATGATATAAAATGAAGCAATATCAGAATTATTGGGGTGCCTCAGGGAAATGAAATAGAAAGAGGGCCAGAAGGAATATTTGAGCAAACCATAGATGAGGACTTCCTTAATCTGGGGAAGTAAACAGGCATTTATGTCCAAGAGGTAGAGAGGACCCCTCCCAAAATCAATAAAAATAGATCACCACCCTGACATATAAGAGTGAAGCTTGCAAATCTTAGAGCCAAGGAAGCTATCCTGAGAGCAGCTAGGAGTAAGAGATTTTTTACATATAGAGAAGGAATATCACAATAACATCAGATCTATCCACAGAGACCTGGCAGGCCAGAAAGGGCTGGCATGATATATTCAGGGTACTAAACGAGAAAAATATGCAGCCAAGAATACTTTATCCAGCAAGTCATTCAGAATGGAAAGAGAGATAAAGAGCTACCAGGACACGGGCGCCTGGGTGGCTCAGTTGGTTAAGCGACTGCCTTCGGCTCAGGTCATGATCCTGGAGTCCCGGGATCGAGTCCCGCATCGGGCTCCCTGCTCAGCAGGGGGTCTGCTTCTCCCTCTGCCCTCTTCCCTCTCGTGCTCTCTGTCTCTCAAATAAATAAAATCTTTAAAAAAAAAAAAAAAAAAAGAGCTACCAGGACAGACAGAAACTGAAAGAATATGGGATCACCAAGTCAGTCTTGCAAGAAATATTAAGGGCGATCTTTTAAGTGAGGAAAGAGCCCAACATAGACTAGAAAGAAACAGAGAAAATCTACAGAAACAGGGACTGCACAGGTAATACAATGGCACTAAATTCATATCTTTCAATAGTTACTCTGAATGTAAATGGGCTAAATGCTCTAATCAAAAGACACAAGGTATCAGATTGGATAAAAAAGCAAGACCCTTCCATATGCTGTCTGCAAGAGACTCATTTTAGACCCTAAGACACCTCCAGACTGAAAGTGAGTGGGTGGAAAACAATTTACCATTCTAATGGACATCAAAAGAAAGCTGAGGTAGCAATCCTTGTATCAGACAAATTAGATTTTAAGCCAAAGACTGTAGTAAGAGATGAAGAGGGACACTATATCATACTTAAAAGGTGTACCCAACAAGAAGATCTAACAACTATAAATACTTATGCTAATTTGGGAGCAGCCAATTATATCAACCAATTAATAACCAAAGTAAAGAAACAAATTGATAATAATACATTAATAATAGGGCATTTCAACACCCCACTCACAGCAATGGACAGATCATCTAAGCAGAATATCAGAAAGGAAACAAGGGCTTTCAATGACACACTGAACCAGATGAACTTCAGATATATACAGAGTATTCCATCCTCAAGCAACAGAATACACATTCTTTAGTGCACATGGAACACTCTCCAGAATAGATCACATACTGGGTCACAAATCAAATCTCAACTGATATCAAAAGATTTGGATTATTCCCTGCATATTTTCAGATGACAATGCTTTGAAACTCAATCACAAGAGGAATTTTAGAAGTAACTCAAACACTTGGAAGCTAAAGAGCATCCTACTAGGAGGGGCGGAGCAAGATGGCGGAGGAGTAGGAGACCTGGATTCCGTCTCCTCTCAGGAATTCAGCTGGATAGGGATCAAACCATTCTGAACACCTACAAACTCAACAGGAGATCGAAGAAAGGAATAGCAACAACTCTCTGAA
>NC_138382.1:1459997-1478302 GCF_054177405.1 Leptonychotes weddellii
CCAGCTTTGTTTTTCTTTGTCAACATCTCCTTGGCGATTCGGGGTCTTTTCTGATTCCATACAAATTTTAGGATTGTTTGTTCTAGCACTTTGAAAACTGTCATTGGAATTTTGAGCAGGATGGCATTGATGGTTCAAAATGACACACTGTAATGTTTCCCTCCCATTTTCTAGATTACCAGTTAGACTGACCATGTTTTCCTGCCTGTGGACCCTTTACATCCCCACTCCCGTGAATTACCTTCTCACATAGTTCCCATTTGTCTATGTGGAGTCTACTGTTTTTTGTCTTGAATTCATAGGAGCACTTGACTGCACTGAGTTTGGGTCACGCTGGGACCAGCTGGGCCCCCCAGGGGTCAGGACCAGGTGTGTGGAGGAGTCCAGGCCTGGGTCAAGGCTGGGCAGGGCTGGGCTGGGGTCCAGGCAGGCTCAGGGCCCAGGGTTAGGACGACGTGGTGCCGGGTGTGGGAGGGGGTCAGGGTGGGGACAGGGGCAGGGCCTGGGATCCAGACGGGGTCAGGGCGGAGGGTCAGGTCGGGTCGGGTCAGGCTGGGGTCAGCAGCTCTGGCTATGGGTACAGAGGTGCCAACCGCCCGCAACGGAGGCTGGCTGGCGGCCCTGCTCTGGTTTGTGCTGCTGCCGGCAGGCATGCAAAGGTCCTGGTCGGAGGCCTCCGATGCCCCGGGGGATGAGGCGGAGGCCGAGGAGCCGGGTTGGCCTGAGCGCGGAGCGCGGCCGTTGGCGCCTGGGGCGGGTGCGTTGGGCGGAGGTGTGTGGGCGGAGGGGTTCCGGGAGGGGCTGGGGCGGGGCCGCAGCCCTCTCTTCTCTCCGCCCCCTCTGACCAGGCGGCCCTGGGACATCCCCAAACCCCAACACAGGTGGGTAACAGGCCCCACTGCCGACCCCCTGGAACTGGGCAGGTGGCCAGGCCTGGCCCTGGGATGGGGGCTGGGTGGGGGAGGGCTGCTGCTGAATGAGGGGCCCAGGACGCCCCTCCCGGGGGTCCTGGGCACATCCCTGACCTCCCGGGCCCGCAGCTGTGAATCCCAGAACCAGGGCTGTCTTCATTAGCCCACTTCCTCTTCTTTGAGAAACGGGGCATCCTGAGTCAGGGGAGTGGCTTTCCCTGAGTTCCACAGCACCAGACTCCTGCCTGGGAACCTCCCTCCCTGAGATGCTGCGGCGGGGTGGAGCGGCCACAGGAGCCCCCTGGACACGTGATCTGGAGCCCGTCTGGAGACCTACAGCTCTTTGGTCTGCAGAGGAGGCGAGGAAGTGGAGTGTGCTTGTTGAAAGGAATATCTGGGATGTGCCCAGTCCCTGGCAGGGGCGTTCACAGACATCTGTCTCCCTGCAGATGCTGCTGTGGCCCCCTCATCCCCCTTGCCCCGCCCCGCCAGACCCCTGGGCCCTCGTCCTGCCAGGGCTTGCTGGCCTGTGCTCTGCTCGGCAGCCCTCAGCAGCACTCATGAGGGCGGGGTCTGGCAACCCAGGCCCCTTGACCCTTGGCCTTGGTTTTTGCCCCGTGACGTGGAGGAGGGCCTCTGTGACCGCATCATTTGGGGTCACCGGTGTCTCTGTCATGGACGGGGGGGTGTCTCCGCAGTGTGTGGGAAGCCCAAGGTGATGGGGAGGATCTACGGCGGCCGGGATGTGTTGGCGGGCCGGTGGCCGTGGCAGGCCAGCCTGCTGTTCCAGCGCGCGCATGTCTGCGGAGCCGTCCTCATTGACCCCCTCTGGCTGGTTTCCACTGCCCACTGCTTTCTCAAGTGAGTCCTCCTTCCTGGGTGCCAGCAGAGGGGCCGGTAGGGCTGGGGGATGAAGGGAGAGGAGTGAAGGGGTGATGGGTGTCCAATCCCAGTTCCTCTGGGCTTTGCTCTGGTGGGTGTGTGGCCTCCAAACACGACATTCCTGCCTTTGACCCATGTCCCCTCCACCTGAATGTGCTCCCCGCTCCCCGCGTCTCCGTCCTCAGCCCCTGTGCCTCCTCCAGCACGAACGTGCCCCAGGAGACGGGCAGGGTCTGTCCTGCTGCCATGCAGTGTGGGCAGGCTCTTTGCCTCCCCGGCCAGGGCTTCTCCTCAGTATCTGCAGACTCCTGGGCGTCAGACCGCAGGCAGGGACCTGGGACTGCACACACGGCCAGCAGCTAGCTGGGTTTTCTTACCACTTCTGCAGAACCGCGTGCCCAGGAGGAGTCGTGGCTGCTGGCACCTGCCTGCCAGGCTGCGTGGGTGGGTGGTGGGCTCCCTGAGCTTGACGTGGCTGCTCAGGAGGCTGGCTCCTCTGGCCTCCTGGGCCTGGCTCAGTGCCCGGCTTCGGAACAGACGAGGAGAGGTCTCAGGGGAGTGGGGGCATCACAGCCCAGGTCAGGGAGCTAGAGCTCAGGCACTGACTGGCTTTAAGGGCCCAGAGCCTCGTCAGAACCGATCCTCTGCCGCACGAGCCCCTCTGTGGCAAGGGGGTGTCTCCATGTTGGCAGGAGAGAAAGCCAACGTGGGAGAGAGGGGAGGGCCCTGTGGACAGGGAGGGAGGTCAGGAGAGGTGCAGTGGCCCAGCCGGTGCTGGGGAGAAGGCTTTGGGCCGGGGGGCGTGGGCTTCCAGAGGGTGGGCCACGTAGTCAGCAGGGTGGGCCGTTTCGTGTCTCGTGTTCAGGGGACAAGGCAAATGCACTCATTTGCTCATTTAAACAAATGAGCAAGTGGACCAGCAGCTGTGGGGCAGGAAGGTGTTTATAGGAAGAAGGGGCAGGAAAGGCGTGGGGCCGCAGCTGGGCCGTGGGGAGCTTTGGGAAGGGTCAGGCTAGAGTGAGCCCGGAGCCGGGGCTCCTCTGTGTAAAATGGAAGAGCTCGGTGTGAGGCCCCACCAGGGAGCCTTGAGCATGAGGAGTCCCTGCTCCTCCAGTGTGGGGTGTAGTGGGGGAGACACGAGCCTAAGGCTGGGACGGAAGATCAGTCGGCCTCAAGATGGTTGGGAAGACGAGGCAGAAGCTGCCTGGCCTCCCCTGCAGGCACAGGCTCTGGAGGAAGGGGCGGCTAGACGAGGGGCAGGGGGAGCGCCGGCCCACGCTCAGAGGGGAGAGCGACCACGAGCTCTTCTCCGCCAGCAAATCCCGCGCCCCAGCGGACTACCGGGTTCTGCTGGGAAGCACGCAGCTGTACCAGCACTCCCAGCATGCACGGGAGATGTCCCTGAGCCGGATTATCGTGCACCCAGACTTTGAGAAGCGTCACCCCTTCGGGAGCGACATCGTCATGCTGCAGCTGCGCCTGCCCGTGAACCTCACCTCCTACATCGCCCCCGCCTGCCTCCCGAGCCCCGGCATGCAGCTGTCCAGCAGCTTGTCCTGCTGGATCACCGGCTGGGGGATGCTCAGCGAGGACAGTGAGGGGGTGCAGGAGAGGCGGGCGGGTGAGGGCCGCAGGGGAGAAGGAGGGCTCAGTCTGAGGGGCCCCAGACAAGCAGCCACAGGACGTTGGGCCTCTGGGCCTCATTTCTAGAGGACTGGACCATTTTAGTTCTAGTTCTGAAAAGTGTGTGATTCTAAAGCTTCAGAGTTCCTTGAGTCCGAGGACTGTCCAGCCTCCAGCACTCTCTCTCTCTCTCCCTCCCTTGTGTGCACACACACACACACACATGCACACATGCCTTCCCATCTGTGCTTAGAACAACTCCAAACTCCCCGCCTTGGCGGTCAGGCCTGCGTGTTGTTGGCCCCCACCCTCCCTGCATGCCCCCCCCATGCCCCACCCCACGTCCTGTCCCAGCCACCAGCCTCCTTCCTGCTTGAGTGCTCCAGACCGTCCTGACCCCAGGGCCTTGGCCTCGGCTGGCTTCTCTGCCTGGCCTCTCTGCCTGGCCTCTCTGCCCACCGGCGTTTGCTTGCGGACTCACTCTCTTTACATCTACAACTCGGCCCCTCCTGCTTGCTCACAGGAGCTGAAAGGGGCACCTCCTCCCGTTCTGTTTCCTTCACACCATTTATTAGGTCTATAATAGTCCCGTCCACTTACCTCACTCATGCTGTGTCCCCAACAACAATGCCCCCTGTGTCGTGGGTATCCACAAGATGCCCAGCATGAGGACAGATGGATGGAAGGGTGAGTGCTCGTGGCTGGATGGGGAGGTGTGGCTGGGAGATGAGTGGCTGGTGGCCAGTGTGAGGATGCTGGAGGGATGGAGCCGTATGTGGACAGGTGGGTGCATGGGCAGGTGGGTGTGTGGACAGGTAGGTACGTGGTTAGGTGGGTGGAAGGAGGGAGCATGGTGGGGCGAGAGGTAGGAGGATGGAGGGAAGGGAGGAAGGTCAACGACAGACAAGTAGACATGGATGGCATGCACTGGTCAGTGGTTGCTAAGGGCCCACGAATGGCGTGTGTTGCTGGGATTTGCCTTCTGTCTTTGAGGACTAGGACAGATACGAGTGAGGTGCAGGGAATGGAAGAGTCTGTGGAAAGTCTGGGAAATAGGAGAGGAGCCTGTGAGGGACGGATGGAAGGCTGCCGCCGTGTTCGAGGCTCATCTGTGCTGAGCAGGCCCCATGTTTCGGGGGCAGCGGGGGTGCGGCATGGCTGGGCTTCCCCACAGCACACGTCCCTGGTTCCCTTCTCGTCCACACAGAGCATCTGCATTCGCCCTTCCATCTGCAAGAGGGTAAGGTGAGCCTCATTGAGAACGAGTTCTGTAATGTCTTATACAGACAAAGACTTAGCAACAGCAAGACCTACTCTGTGCAAGAGGAGATGCTGTGTGCTGGGGACTTCTCGATGGGAAAGGCCATCTGCCATGTGAGTGGGGCCGTTTCTCTTCTTCCCTGCCCACTCTCCTCTGTGTCCCCAGGGGCCGTGTTGCTTCTCCTCTGCTTGTGGAGCCCCCCGGGCCTGCGTGTCATCCCGTCCGCAGCCCCTTCCTAAGCCACACGAGGGCACCCGCTGGGACCCCCACACGGCGTCTGTTTTAGCAGGCTTATTCCCGGGGGGCAGCGTCGTGTCTCCGTGTTGGGTTTGTGCGTTTGCTCTGCCCTGTCCCTCGTCCTGAGCGTGCGTCTGCTCCCACAGCTCTGCTGGGCTTCGCCGTGTGCATTCAGGCCTGCCGCGGCCTCCACTCCTGAGGAGTATTCTCGGAGCTTCCGAGTCTTTCGTTCCATTCACTTCCATTCACATTCTCCTTATATCCACAGCAACTCCGAGTAGAGTTGTTGGAGGGAAAGGTGTGCGGAGGCTCAGCTTTGGCAGGTGTTTGCAGACCTGGTACCACCTCGGGCAGCAGGCGCATCTGCATTCTCGCCAACGGCGGGCACGCTCCATCTTTGCTCACGTGGGCGTGTGTGCGTCGTGATATCTCACTGGGGTTTAATTTGTGTTTTCCTGATGACTAATTAAGTTGCGTAAATTCTCCTGTCTGTTGTCATCGTGTGTCTTCTGTGAAGTTTCCCTTCTAGTTTTTCCCTCTCTCACTTTTGTGCTGTGCTGTCTTTTTCTTTCAGGAGCTCTTTGCACTTTTGTATATTATGGATACACGTCCAATGCTGGGCATGTGGACCATGAGGGTCTCTTTCTGTTCTGTGCAAGGCCCCATCCTGCAGGTGGGCCAGCAGGCCCAGGGAGGAGACGTGGCCAGCCTAACGTAAGGCAGCGTGGCCGGACCCCCTGGTGCTCTGACTCTGAGCCCACCCGGCCTCCAAGCACGCTCCCAGGGCCCAGCCTCGAGAGCCGGTGTCTGGGCGCCCAGCTCCTGCACAGAAGGCTCCAGAAGGGGAAGGGAGAGTGGGAGGGCTTGGGAGCCAGACACACGGCTCGGCCACATGTCCCTGCCTGCACGGGGGCCTCAGGCAGCACCTTCCGAGCCTGCGCGGGATTCTGAGGCCTCCTCATGGGGTCGTCGAAAGGATGGTGTAGTGGGCTGAATACTGTTGCCCAAATTCATGTCCACCGGGAACTTTAGAATGTGACCTCACCGGGAACTCTGTAGGGTCTTCGCAGCTGTAATTATAGAGTCTCGAGGTGAGACCATTCTGCACTCAGAGGGGCCCTAAATGCAATGCCTGGTGTTGTTAAAAGATAGAGGGAAAGGCGCCAAGACCCTTGACCTCAGTCGCTGGCTTCGGAACTGGGAGAGGCGAGGTTCTGTTGTTTTTTAAGCCCCCCGGTTTGTGGTCACGTGTGGTGGTGGCTCCAGGAAACACAGACAGGAGGTGTGAGACAGGCCTGCCAGGGGGAGGCCTCACTGACAGCCGCTCTCACTGCGGCCCAGGAGCTGCTGAGCTAGAGGAGGAGGCTCGGCCACCTGTCCTCCTGCTTTCTGGGTTCCAGGCCACAGCCGATGGTGGGGACTCTCGGCCCAGCCTCCTCACAGGGTCAGCTGCACCCAGAGGTGATGCACACTCGGCTGTCACCCTGGACCTCCCACCTGCCCTCTCCTGCGGAGGCCATGCCTGTGGAGCTTAGAGCTGGTGCCCTTTGTGGGCCTGGGGGCTGGACATCGTAGTGCCCTCGACCCCAGGCTGAGGACTCCGCTGAGCTGGACACCCGGGAGCCCCCCCTCCTCCCTTAGCCTTCCCGTCACCACAGCCTGTCCATGCAATTCCCTGGCCCCGTCTTCCAGGCCACCTGCTCCGGCCCCCACCCCGGGCTCTCTTCTCTCCCCTGAAGGTCCCCTCCTTGTACAGGGCGCTGGAAGCAGCTCCGGGGGGTGGGTGCTGCAGGATGACTCAGCGCTCAGATTGTGGGGTGGACGGACCCCCTCCAGTCTCAATCTGTCGTTGATCAGAGCTGGGAGCCCAGCCAGGTTTCCTCACCCATGAAGTGGGGATGCTGACAGCCTCCCCTTCACGAGGTTCCTGTAGAGAGCTTAGTGCAGCGCCTGGTCTGTAGGACCAAGGAACACGTGCTGGCCTTCACTCTCCCGCCTGGTCTACATGTCCTTCTGGGCCTGTCTTAGCCTCATCCTCATCAACATGGCCGTCGAAGCCTGGGCCCCGCCTGACACACGCACACACGTGGCTTCTTCTGTCCCTAGGCGGTGCAAACCAAGTTGCACTTGGCATGGGCTATGTTAGTGTTGGGTTTCCTCTGCCGCTGAGAGCTTGGCAGGGCCCAGGGGGCCGCTGGAGCCCATCCTGCCTCCTCCAGGCTGGCCCGGGTCCCGCATAGTATCTGCTGCTCACCTGCAGATTGCTGAGGCATGGAGTGGGCAGAGGCCACGGCGCAGGACGGGGACCAGCTGTGGGGGCCACACCACGGGGAGAGCCAAAGGCACTCCAGGTGGGGACCCCTGGGGGCGCGAGGGGTCACCACTCTCCAAGGAGCCCCTGTGTGAGTCTGGGGGCCGCAGTGACGAGCCACCTCAAACTGGGTGCCTAAAGCAACAGATAGTCATCATCTGACACTTCTGGGCGTCCAGAGTCTAAAATGGAGGTGTGGACGCTGGCGGCTCCTTCGGGAGGCTTGAGGGAAGAATTTCCTTGCCTTCCTCAGCTCCTGGGGCCACCTGCACTCTTTGGCCTGTGGCCTCCTCTGTCCTCACAGCATGTGGCTCCAGCCTCAGCTTCGGGGGCACATCTCCTTCTGTGACTCTAACCTCCTGCCTCCCTCTGTCTCGTGCTGACCCACCCAGATAACCTAAGGCAGTCTTCCTATTCCTAGACCCTCACCCCAAGCACCACTGCAGAGTCCCATGTAAGGTCACAGGTTCCAGGGGTGAGGCTGTGTGTCTCTCACGGTCACGTTTTGGCCCGCCACCCCGTGCCCTTCTGTCTCTTTCAAGTGACCTCTTCCCCAGCCGTGGGTCTCAGCTGGAGATCTGACAACACCCAGGCCGTCGCACTAGGAGCCCAGCGGCCTCCCCACCCACAGCAAGCCGCGCCCCCGCCCCCCCCCTGCACTGCCGGCCCGTCCTGGGGCCCTGGAGGCTCTCCCCCGGCCCCGCTCCCTCCTCCCCTGAAAGACCCCCCTCGATAGTACCGAGTCTCCTAACCCACTCCACCCAGGTGTGTCCCCACCATGCCACCAACATGCCTTGCCAGCCTTTCAGGACTCCAGTAACTCCCAGCACCTGTCAGGGGACCCCTGCTTGCTCCCGCAGACCCCCAGCAATGTGGGCTGCCTCCACCAGGCCCAGGCTTGGGCATTTTCTGGACATGCTCAACCAAGAAGCTGAGAGAAAACCAAAGTCCTAAAAGGATGAAGAGGAGGGGGCCCCAGTGGGGATGCACACTGCAGCTCCGGTGGAGGGGGTGGTTGGCATGTGCAGAGGCTTCGGCTGACTGACCTCCACTCACAGCCAGCCCTCCTGGGCCCTGTCCCTGCAACTGTCCCCTCTAGGCCTTGGGTGGTGCCTCGTCCCAGCCGCCAGCCCATTCCTCGGTGCAGGGGCAGAGGGCAGAGTCCAGAGGGGAGGTCAGGAGCCCCCTGAAGCGCAGTTCTCAGGCCCACCTGTGTGAACTTGACGGGTCCAGACTTTCCCAGACTCACAAGTCCCACCTGCCCCCTGCTGTTCTCAGACTCTGCTCCATCAGCCACACTAACTCCCCTCTCTTTCCTAGGGCGATTCTGGGGGCCCCCTCGTCTGTGACCTCCCCGCAGCCTGGGTTCTGGTGGGGCTGGCCAGCTGGGGCTTGGACTGCCGGCACCCTATCTACCCCAGCGTCTTCACCAGGGTCGACTACTTCACCGACTGGATCAACAAGATCCAGAGGCTCACACCTCCCCCTGATCCCACATCTGCTCCTCAGACCGGGTTTCCAGACCAGACTCTGCAAGCTGTCAGCTCATCTGGGCGCGGCCCAGCCCTTGTACCTCCCCAGACCTGGCTCCTGCTTGTAGTTTGTGCTCAGGGACCCACAGCAGGCCCTGCGGTGACCCGCTGAGCCCCTCTGTCCTGCTCTCTGCCTCAGGCCCCAGTCTGCTTGCTGGAACCTTCCACGCCTCCCCTCCCTAAGCCCCACTGGCTCTCAGTGATTCCTCCAGGACTTTCCTGTCCATCAGCTGCCTCCTCCCAAGCCAAGCCTGAAAAAACAAACAGAAACAAATAAAAAACTCATCCTGCTTCTGTCTTGGGACCCCACTGCCCCTCCTGCTCCTCAGCATTCACCCCTCCCTTGAGGTCAGGCATCCGGCTCCTGGTGCAAGGAAAGGGGGCCTGTCAGGGAGACTGTCCCAGGGCAGGGGGGGTGGGGAGCCAGAGCTGCCAGCTGGGAAGAGAGCACTGGGGAGCACGGGGGCCTTCAGAGGAAGTGTGTCAGGCAGCTCAGGCTGCATAACAAACACCAGAGCCCAGGGGGCTTAAACAGTGGGAATTTATCACCTCTTAGCCCTGGAGGCGGGAGGTCTGAGGTCCCGCGTGGGCAGGCTGGCTTCCCCCAAGGCCCCTCTGCTGGCAGGCAGACACATCTTCCCTGTGTCCTTGCGTGGTTGTCCCTCTGTGAGTGTCTGTGTCCTCATCTCCTTATAACGACACCAGTCCTGTGGGATTAGGGCCACCCTAGTGACCTCACCTACCCTTAATCACCTCTGTAAAGACCTTATCTCCAAATACAGGCACATTCTGAGGTGCTGGGAGTTAGGACTCCAATAAAAGAATTTTGGAGAACACAATTCAGCGCATAAGTGGAAGTAAGACATTTCACCAGATGTCTACAGTGCCGGGGAGCAAGAGTCTCCCCCAAAGTAGAGAAACATCAATCCAGGGGTTTGGAGGAAGGAGGACCGACTCCCAGTGGAGGTGGAGGGAAGCTCCAGACTGCAAGGTGATTGAGTTGGACTGGGGTGCATGACCAGGCCATGAGTAACGGGGTTCTGGCCTGCAGTAGGAAGGGCTGTCAGACATGGAGGGAGAGTGAGTCAGGAGCAGAGGAGGCCGGATGCTGGGCTGAGAGCTGAGGTCCAGACCAGTGGTCCTCAGACCTCTGTTCCTACAGCAGACTCCCAGCACCTTCCTCACCTGCCCCCATGGCCCCACTCTCCCCAGTCGGAAGGGGCCCAACTCGATGTGAAACGGCTCCCTGCTTCCCAGGGCCACAAGCCAGCCTGCCCGAGGTGCCCACACACCTTCAGCAGCTGGATCTTGGTGTCACCTTTCCTGCTCAGCTGACCCAGGACCTAGTGGCCAGGCGATAAGCCTCGAAGCAATGTTCTAGGGTGTCCTCCCTGCCTGTCTGCCTGACAGAGTCCCTGGTGCAGCTATCATAGCCCCCTCCTCACGATGCACCCACCCCAGCCCTCACACCCATAGTGAGGCGGGAAAGCTCCCATTTAATGCATGTCCTGTACAGACCAAGTGCCATTCAGAAGGTTTCATGCAAATTCTTTCCAATTCTGGCATTGTTTCAATATCCTGGATCCTTGCTGACAGATGGACAAAAATGGACTCACGTGCCTGTTAACACTGGGATCTCACTGGTGCAGGCGCTGCTTTCCAGGATGATCTTGGGAGGCCTCGGGAACCTGTCTTCCCAGGGCCCGCATTGTGTGGGCCTTGCTGGCAGACCCTGCCCTAGCCGTCCCTCTGGCCGGAGCCCCACCAATGAGGTACCCCATGCCTGGCTGTGTGCCTGCCACTGGCTCAGCTGTCCCTGGAAGGGGAAAGGTGAGCCTTCTCTTCCTTGGTGGGAAATTCACTTCTGGGGCCCCAGGCAGGGGTGCTGAGGCTCCTGGATGTCCATGAGTACTGAGAAGGTGCGTGGTTCTCACACTCTCACAAGCTCAGGGCAGCTTGGGCAGTTCAGCTGGACCATTAGCATCTCGCCTGGTCCTAACCTTCTCTTCTGCCAACCATGGCAGCTGCAGCTGGCTGTGTTCTGGAGTTCCTTCCCTGCCCCTCCTGGAGGTTCTCAGACCTCTACCAGAAGCATCCCACACATACCTCACCTGCACAATGAAGCAACCAACTTTCCCCATCACCTGCAGTCAACTTGGTGCTCAGTATTATTATGCTGCTTCAGTTTCCTGTTAAAGATAAAACCAAGTCTCTCAGGGTTCTGCAGTGTTTCAGAGACAGCACAGGTAGGAAGTAGTAGAACTGGGACTCAACCCTACATCTCTCTTGGGGAGCTGGAGCTCCTTGCTATTCCAAACTCTAAGGCTGCACTCAGATGCTGTTACCCTGCCCGCCCTCCCCTCAGATACCTGGGAAGGGTTTCCTCAGATCTGTCCCAAGAGTGGGTTCCAGATACCCACTCCTGAGTAGGCAGTCTAGGGTAGGGTGGGAGAGAAGGGGCCGAGTGGAGGAGCCAGTGAGCCTGGGAACAGGGCCTGGAGGGGCACTGGAGGTGTCTGTGGACATGGACGGTCTGCCCCTGGGGATTCCCTGCCCTCCTAGATGGGGCGCTGGCACCAGCTGCCAGCTCTCATTGCCGAGTCAACCCCAGACAAGCCACAGAAGTGAGAACAAACTAACAAGAACCAATTAGAGGCTTTCTGCTTCTAGTCTGGAGTATAAGGAGCTTGGAAGTCATTACTCCCAACCTCAAAACATGAAAAATATTGAACAAACTAAAAATCAACAGCTCTTCTTGGACCCAGCACAGATTTGAGGTCATAGCGCAAGACGTGGCCCAGAAAAATCAGAGTCCAGCGGATGGAGGACCGCAGCTTGCCCAAGTGTAGTCAGCTGCCAGGGCCATCCCTGCTGTGGGAGAGCTCACACAGTAGCTGGTGGCCAGAGACCTGTGTGGACCTACTCAAGAGCCCAAGGCTCTGGGGTCCAGCCCCGGGGGGCGCACACTTGCACAAGTGTTTCCTCCAGGAGCCTCATTACGTTCTCAAGTGTAGGTCAGAGAAAACTGCTTCCCACTTCTGGTAGGGCAGATAGTTTCTCCAAACCTGTAGCTTCTCTTCATCCCTGACCAAGCTTTTCATCCCGGAAAAGTTTTATTTTTGATGAAGTCCAATTTTTTCTTTTTTCTTTTATGGCTGGTGCTTTTGCTGTTGGGTCTAAGAGCTCTTCAACAAGCCCTAGCACCCAAAAATGTTCTCCTAGCTTAGTTTATAAGAAGTTCAACGTTTGGGTTTTTTTTTTTTAAGATTTTATTTATTTATTTATTTGAGCTCCCTGCTGAGCTGGGAGCCCAATGTGGGACTCGATCCCAGGACTCTGGGATCATGACCTGAGCCAAAGGCAGTCGCTTAACCAACTGAGCCACCCAGGCGCCCAAGGTTCAATGCTTTATATCTTACATTTAAATCTATTATCCATTTTGAGTTATTTTCAACATTTGCTGAAAACACTATCCTCTTTCCATCATACTGTTTTTGCACTTTTCTAAAACACAAGTTTGCTGTTTCTGTGTGTGACTCTGTATTCTCTATCCTGTCCATGGAGCCACATACCCATCCCTCCCCCAACACCACACTGCCTTATATTATAGCTTTATGTCAAGCCTTAACATCCTCCAATTGTATTCTGCTTTCTCAAAAACAGTTCTAGCTATTCTGGTTCCTTTACCTTTACCCTTCCTCCATACATTTTGGGATAAGTTTGTCTAGGTTGACAAAAGAATTCTGTAGGAAGTTGACATTTTACTATATTGTCTTCCAATCCACGAATGTGATATAGCTCTATTTAGGTCTTGTTTAGTTCTTTTCATCAGGGTTTAATTGGTTTTATCATACAGATCCTCTCTTTAAAAAAATTTTTATAACCAAATAGTTCACTTTTTGGAATTGTTTGTACATGGCATTGTGTTTTTAATTTCCGTTTCCAGTTGTTCATTGTTAGTATTAGGAAATACAATTCATGTTTCTTGATGTTGTATCCTGAGACTTTGATAGAGTGATCATCATTCATTAGGCATTTTCTTGTAGATTTCTTTGGATTTTCTATGTGAACAGTCATGTCATCCATGAATATGGACAGTAATACTTCCTTCCTTCTAATCTCTTTGTTTTTATTTCTTTTTCTTGCCATACTGCACTGGCCAGGATCTACAGTACTAAGTTGAAAAGGAGAGATGAGAGAACATTCTGGTCTTGTTTTTGAATTTAAGAGAAAAATGTCCATTCTTTCACTATTATTTATGATGTCATCGGTAGGTTTTTTGGTAGATACTCCTTGCTGGGCTGAGGTAGTGCCCTTCTAGTCCCAGTTTTATGAGTGTTTAACATGAATTTGTGTTGAGTTTTGTCAAATACTTTTCTGCATTAACTGCTATGCCCATGTGGGTCCTTTTCTTTAGACTATTAATATGGTGGATTACATTGATGATTTTTGAATATTGAACCAGGCTTGCATTCCTAGAATAAACTCCATTTAATCATAGTATATTGGGGTGCCTGGGTGGCTCAGTTGGTTATGCATCTGCCTTCAGCTCAGGTCATGATCTCAGGGTCGTGGGATTGAGCTCCACATCGGACTCCCTGCTCAGTGGGAAGTCTGCTTCTCCCTCTGCCTGCAGCTGTCCCTGCTTGTGCTCTCTTTCAAATAAATAAAATCTTAAAAAAAAATCACAGTGTATTATTATTTCCTTCCTTCTTCATGTGTTGGCTTTATTTTGCTATTTTTTTATAGTTTCCTTTGGTGGAAGCTTAGATTATTAATTTGAGAACTTCCTTCTTTTCTAATATAGGCATTTAGTGCCTTTTTTCTGTCTTAGCAATGTTTTATCTGGCTCCTACCACATTTTATATGTTGTATTTTCATTTTCATTTAGTTCTGTATATTTTTTAAAATTTCTTTGAGATCCTTGTTTTAACCATGAATTATTTAGAAGTTTGCATCTTAATTTTCAAATATTTGTAGGTTTTCTTATTATTGTCATTTTTATATTATTTAAAGCTTATACTTTGGACATAGTAAAGTGTGATGATGTTTATTTTAGTTACTTTAAATGTATTCTTCAAATATCATTGGAATTTTTAATTTTCAAACATTAATTTTACCTAGTAGTTCAGATCAGTCTTTTGTACTTGTTGGAGTAACCATAAGGGAATGCCCTGAAAATATAAACCCTAGGCTTCCAGAGACATGTTTATCTGGGGAATAGTGGGAGTTTGTGGGTCCCCATTATACTTGCTTTCTGGGCCAGCACACAAGGATCCTGAAGAAATCCAGGATCCAGGATCCAGGAGAGGGGCCCAACCATCAAACTCTGGTGCTTTCTAGGATATGATCAGAGAATCCCAGGCCCTGTGCTGGCAGGGACTAGAACTAGCACCGTGATCTAGTGAGCACTCAGGGTGAGGGGAGCACCAGCCTCTCCCTTGCTGGTCAGCATCTGATTCTGAGCTTGTGGTTGCAGCAGTAATGCTCAGTAGGCCCATGGCTGAGCCATCAGGCGGGGTTTACCAGCTTTGACAGCCATGGGCCCTGGCTGTGGGCAGTGTCCATGAAAGCTCAGGGAGGCTAGTCCACAGGGAAGCAGTCTTGGACAAGTTAACACTGACCTCTGCCACTTCAATAGTCAACATATTCATCATGACCCCTGACCCCCCCACCCAAATAAAGACACAATTTCTCATGAGGTTGCCCCTCTTTTATTTTTCAAACATCACCAACATCATTTCATAAAGAAAGGACATCCTAACCCAAATTGATTAGGAAGCACGTCTTGCAAAACAAGCAGGTTTGCCCTAAAACAAGACTTTTAGTGACTTCCATAGACCATTCCTGATTTCTACAATTGTGGGAAGTCAATGCTGGAAGTCAACCTCAGATGTTGTGTGCTGTCAGGAGCTTCTGTGAAGGCAGGAAGCTGGCACCCTCACTGGCCACATGGGCAGTGGGGGTGAAGGGACAGCAGGTACCAGCTCTGTGCTCTCAGCGAGGCTGACCTCTGCCTACATCCCTTTGTGTCCCTGCCTTCCGAGGAATGACAGCAGTGCCGGGAACACTGCCCAGCTTCCCGATGAGTTAGTACAGAATTGCTCCTGCCTGACGAGAGGGTTGCCTGCAGGCCAGAGGGCTCCAGTCTTCCCTGGAACACATTGCTCTCAGCCCACCACTTAACAATCCCCTTCAGGGGCGCCTGGGTGGCTCAGTCGGTTAAGCGACTGCCTTCGGCTCAGGTCACGATCCTGGAGTCCCGGGATCGAGTCCCGCATCGGGCTCCCTGCTCGGCGGGGAGTCTGCTTCTCCCTCTGACCCTCCCCCCTCTCATGTGCTCTCTCTCATTCTCTCTCTCTCAAATAAATAAATACAATCTTAAAAAAAAAAAAACAATCCCCTTCAAACAAAGCCACCTGAGCAGCATATTCGTAAAGGTTGTTCTGTTAGGATATGCAGTCTGTGATTTGGAAAATGATGGCTCCTTGCCTTGTTCTTGGAGAAACAAGACATACTGTGCGGAGAACTCAGCCCAGGGGACCCAGGGTCTCACTGACTGTCAAGACTGTTTCTTCAGCCAGGGCTTCGATTCCTGGTTGGGGGTAGAGAAGCCAGGTGGTTGCTGCCTTCACTGTGACGGTCTTTTGCTGGTGTCACTGGCTAAGGTTGCCTTGTTCAATATTGTGTACAAAAGGTCTCCCAGCACCTGCCTCTCTCTCAGTTGAGCCACAGCCATGCTGCCCCTAGGCTGAGCATCTCCTCTGCACACCCGTGGATGGTGGTCACTTCCCTGATTCCACGAATGTGTCATCTACTTAAACTATTATTTCTTGGTGTTCTTTGCAACTTTCAATTCCAAAGAAATTGAAATCCTTTTTGTGGATCAGAGAACAGTGGGAACACCTCATCTTGTAGCCCATGCTCCCGAACACTAACCTAGTCTCTTTAAAGGCCTTGGTCTTGCTCTCTTGAAGGTCTCCTCAGGGTCAACACCACTGGGCTGGTGAGTTTGACAAGATGTCATTCTTCCCAGGTATGGAGATGCCCTCCAGTGTCTGGGGCAGAAGGTGGGGACAGCCGGATGGGAAACAAGAATGCAGGTCAACTATAGGGGTGAGTCCCAGGGAAGAGTCTGTACATCAGGTGCAGGTCCCCTCTGTGCGCCTGTCTGAGAAGAGGCCCCTCAATGTGGATCTTAGAGAGGGCGAGCCTCCTCAGCCCTGTTTCTCACAGGGTGGCAGGTGGAGCTATAGGTCCCCTGTGCACAGAGCCCAGGGCGGGCAGAGAGCACCTGCCAGCACCTCTGTGGGGGTCAGGGACCAAAGGGGACCTTGAAAAGCCCCTCCTGGGAGAATGTACCTGTCCCAAGGCAGGGGTGTCTGTCTCTTGGGCCTCCATCTGTCCTTCTGGGGTTCCGTGTCCACAAGCTGCAATCCTGACTTGCATGCGTACAGTGTCCCCAGCGTGTGGCAAGCCAGGCTGCAAATACCTGCCCTGAGGGTATAGATCAGCAGGGCAAAACCCGTTGCTCCCTGCTGGTGAGACAACTATAACAGAAAGGCGGGCTCCTGAGAGCAGGGCCCAGGTGTCAGGGAAGTGGAGGCAGAAACCCAGGAAAGCTGGGGCTTTTAGATACGAAGTATCTAAAGTAGTCAAAAATCAGTGAAAAAAAGATTTTATCTGGAATATATAAAGAACTCTTACAACTCAATAATAAAGGACAAATCAATGAAGAATGGGCAAAGGATGAAGACACATTGCTCCAAACAAGTTACAGAAATGGCCAATAAGCATATGAAACGATGCTCAGCATCAGAGAAATGCAATCCAAAATCACACTGAGATGTCACTTCAGAACCACGAAGATGATCATTATCAAAAAGACAGATGGGGGCGCCTGGGGTGCTCAGTTGGGTGAGTGTCTGCCTTCAGCTCAGGTCATGATCCCAGGGTCCTGGCATCGAGTCCCGTGTTGGGCTCCCTGCTCAGTGGGGAGCCTGCGTCTCCCTCTGTGCTCCCCCAGCTTGTGCTCTCTCTGTGTCAAATAAATGAATAAAATCTTAAAAAAAAAAAAAAAAAAGATGATGGGGCGCCTGAGTGGCTCAGTTGTTTAAGTGTCCAATTCTTGGTTTCAGCTCAGGTCATGATCTCAGGGTCATAGAATCGAGGCTTCCTGCTTAGCAGGGAGTCTGCTTTTCCCTCTGCTCCTTCCCCTGTGTGCTCTCTCTCTCAAATAAATAAATTCATAAATAAACCCTAAAAAAAAAACCCCAGATGACAGCAAGCATTGGCTAGAATGTGGAAAGTGGAATCCTTGTTCACAGCGAGTGGAAACATTTAAAATGGTGCAGCCACTTTGAAACAGTCAGGTGGTTCTTGAAAAAAGAATATAGAGATTTTACATGACCCAGCCTTTCCCCTTTTAGGGGAAATGAAACATGCGTCCCCACAAAAACTTCCACACAAATGTTCACAGCAGAATTTTCATATTAGCCAAATGGTAGAAACGACCCAAACGTTCATCAGCTAAGGAGTGGATTTGACAACTAGGGGTGGCTCCACAGGGCGGAATAGTATTGGTAGTGTGTGCAAACATGTGGGCGGACCTGGGAAACATTATTCAAGTGAAAGGCCACAGGTCATATAATTCCATTCATACCGAAGTCCAGAAGATAGGAGTCTCTAGAGACAGAGGGGATGAGCAGGTGTGGAGGGCTGAGGCCCAGATGACAGGACAGAACGATGGTGACGGGGGCAAGATTTCTTTCAGAGCTGATGAAAAGTTCTAAAATTTATAGTGGAAATGGTTACAAATTCTATACGCTAAAAGCCATAAAACCATACACTTTAAATGAGTGAATTATATCCTATGTGAATGTCTTGATAGAGTTTTTATTTTATAATTGAGCTGGAGCAAAAATGTCACAATGCTAACCCTGTGTCTACATATTCTCTACACTGCTTTCTAGGGCATTTTCCCATTTTTTTATAAGGTTGAAACATTCCTAATGACTTTACCCATTTTCATTGAAAAAGGAAAAAAGCAGTGCGTGTGAATGAATGTGGGCCAACTGTGATCTATGGACCCCGGTGGGGTCACCTCAACTCATGTGAGGAGACATAAAACATCATGGAGCGGGGCTGGTCATGTCCAGCAGCTGGTCCTGGAGACCCCATGGGGCGTTGTGTGACTAGTGACTTAGAGGCTCTCCTTCCCTGCTTTAGGAAGGAACATGAGAGAACCGGCGTCTGGTCAGTTTCCTGCTAACAGATTGCACATCGGGATCGACTAAGGTAAATAAATTAGGAGCCCTACAAACTGGGGACCCCTCTGTAGATTGTGCTTGTGGGCGGAAAACATCTCTCAATGTCCATACACCTTGTACACTTTCACACAATACACGTCCCTGAAACAGGATCTTCAGAATGAACCGAGACAAAGGACATTCCTAAGGACAAATGATGGAATGAGGGTGGACTCTGACCTTCAGAGACTGTGGGGAGGAAGGAGAAGGAACCCTCAGGCAGCACAGCCTAACCCCAAG
>NC_138382.1:1478802-1525371 GCF_054177405.1 Leptonychotes weddellii
GGCCCCCAAAGGCCGAGGCAGGCATGCTGGTCTCCAGCACAGAGGCTGCCACGAAGAGGGGTGCGGGACATGAGGCACCCCCACAGAGGGCCCCTGGAGCACTCCAGCTGAGGGGGGCCTGAGTAAGGACAATGGTCTGAGTCTGGGGTGTCTCCGAGGACCCCCGTTCTGACCTGACCTGGACAATGACATTGCGGGTCCCGGTCCCACTGGGGCCAAGGCCAGGCTCTCCTGCGGCCAACGGTGAGTTGGGGAGGGCTGGCAGCACCAGGGGGCCACCGGGAGGGAATGGCGGGGTCAGGAGGGGCGGCGCGTGCTGCCCCCAGAGTGGCCGCCGGGGCGGGGTGGGAGTGGGCGCGGGAAAGGGCCATGACGTGACGGAAAACATGGAGGCTCCGGGGCCCATGGCCACATGGGGTCCCAGCACTGGAGATGCTGTGGACGGAAGGAAAGGACCGATGGAGTCAGAGAATCCGCAGCCGGGAGGGAGGACCCAGGGCCCCCTTAGTCACTGGGGAGCAGAGCAGTTAATCTCATCGCGTGAGGGACATCACAGAAAAGGTGCAGTTGGCAAGTGTCCCCAAGTGATTTCCATGCTCTGGCCTCCAGCAGAGAATTACCGCCCCCGCCCCTCCCACCAAGAGAGCCTGTCTGCCCAGAAGCAGCAGCCTGGGCCAGCACGGACTCTGAGAACCTCCCACGGACCCCCAGACACTACCCTCCAGCCTCAGGGGCAGGCTCCCAAGACGTGGGCCTGGCTGGACACCTGCCCTGTGGGAAATGGCCTCAGCAGGCTCCCTGACAGCTGGGGACCCCCTCCAAGTTTCATCCTCGGCACCCGAAGGGCCTCTGTGAACAGACAGTGTCTAAAGCGTTCGGGCCCCTCTCCTGCTAGTCTTCCTGTTCCTGACGCTCCCTATGAATCCCTCCCTTGTCTTCCTGGCCCAACACAACACAACAAGAACACTTGACCTCTATCTCTGCCGTGAAAGCTCCCTCCAAACCCTGACGGAAGCCCATCTCAGATCCATCCACACACACACAGGACACAGGGCCAGGGGCTCTGCCTGCACACAGCAGCTCTGCTCCAGGAGAGGGGTCTGGGACGCAGGTGTGTGTTCCCTGAGTTTCTGTCACTCACAGCCAGCGATGGCTGTAGGACAGTAGCCAAGAGCCATGGGCTGGGGAGCCGCTGTCCCTTGGGACTGTTTGTGGGAGTGCAGACTGCCTGTGGTCCTCCCCCAGCAGCTCCCTCCGTGGAACGTGAAGATGACTAGGAACCAAGCAGGAGGCCAGTGCCGGCAGAACAAGGCGTCTGCAAACAGGTGTCTGCTCATGAAGAACCCATGCAGATCCTAGTCCAGGAGGACAAGGTACACACCTGTGCACCTAACATAAGGACAGGTGTCCTCGGATGTTTAGTAGAAACACAGACGGTCATTGTCCCCTTCCGGGCTCCTCCCCTACCCCTCTTTAAAGAGGACTCAGGCTTCATGGGTGCTCCACAGGATAACCGACCACACTGTACTTCTGTTCCCTGTCCAGGATGCAGGGACGTGGATTCAAGCAGACTCGTCATCTCAAAGGTAAAACCCGGCGCTGAGGTTACGCCAGGAAACAGGACAAGAGGAAGCAGGTGTGAACTGCGTTTCCTCAAGAGGGAGAGTGACCCAGAGCAGCTGAGGAACCCAAGCCCTACCTTGAGGCCACCTGGTGCCCTGTCCCTGCTGAATCCAAGATCAGGACCACCTGGCCTGGGGGCACGTCAGCTCTAGGCTGGAAGGACTGGAAGCCCCGGGCTGGGGTGTCAGACTGACCTCCAGCCCAGGTCTCGGAGAGGACACGCCATCGCACACTTGGCCACAGACGGCCCCACGGAACAACGTTCTGGCTAAGACCCCCTCTCCCCCTGCCCCTGCCTGTGCCACCAGCTTGACACACTCCCACCTCTCCCTGCAAACTGTCCAAGTGATTCTTGGCCTCCAGAGAGAATCAGTGCTCCTGCCACCACCCTTTCTCCGCACACAGGGCATTTCCCCTGCCAGGTCTTGACCCACCTTCAAGGAGCCCTCCTCCCCAGGGTCCTTGCAGGTTTCTGAGGACTCCCAGCCTCCTAGCCCCCAAGGCGAGCTGTCCTTGGGTGTCCAGTGAGCTCCCCTTCCTGTACCAACCCCGCCTAAGTGCCCCTAGCCAGTGTCACGTTTGAATCCCAAGGATTTCAGGAATGGCCGGCACTCTGACACGTCTAACCCAACCTACAGGCTTACCTCCTTCTGAAGCCATCCCCACAGGCAGGGGATGCGGCTGCCTGGCAGCCTCCACAGTGAGAAAAGTCACGTCCAGGACCCACACAGTGAGCTGCTCCAGGAGATGCTCAGGATCCAAGTCAAGGAGGGAAAAGTTTGAATCTAAACAGGGGTAGAATGCAGACTCATGACATTCTTCAGTGGGGGAGGGGCGGAGGGCCACTGACCTGGGTGGGGGTGGGGAGACATTCCATGAGTCAGGCTCTGGCAGGTAGGCCAGAACCCCAAGCTCCTTTCAAATGATATAGGGGCAACATGATTGGGGTGTGCTTTCCAGGCCGTTTATACACTGTTTTCCACGTTCACAGCACCAAGGTGTGACTCGGTGCTCCTTTGGTTCGATTCTGTATCCAGAAACCTAGGTTTGTGTCCTTGACCCACTCTGCTTCCTACCTGGCTCTTGACTTATTCAACAGGGGCTGAACTTTCTGGACAAAACTCAGAACAGACATTCTGATGAACACATGGGTCCTTAAGGCCACATGGAACTGAGGGTTTCAAATCAGCATTGTGTCGGCAGATCCCATGGGTTTGGTTGCACATCAGTCTTCAGCCATGGGTTCTTCTGTGCCCACCGCCCTGCAGTGCTCGAAGCCCTGCTGACTCCAGCAGGACCCGCCTTACTAGGATGCCCTTCGCCGGAAAGCCCCTGTCTCTCAGAGAGAGGACGTGGAGCCTACCCTACAAGACCAGAAATACGATGTTTTGTTCCCTGGTATATTACGCTGTTGTTTGATGTTGATTTTTAACCTCTTTCATTATTTTAGTAGACACTTTCAAAAAACAATTCCTTTGTTTGGTTCAAAATCAAACTGTATATAGTGGAGTATGCAGTGACGCCTCTTCCTCCCACCTCCTACTCCTGGCAACCCAGCCCCTTTCTTACAGGAAACCAGTGTTACCTGTATCGTTCAGATCTTTAGAGAGATGTAATGTGCCGCAAAATTAAGTGTAAGTTATTTCTGTTTTTTGAAAAATGAATGTATATTTCCCTCTGGTTAAAAGTTGATATAGGTTCCAAAATACGTGTGGATATGCACAGTGATTGTCTTTGTTCTGGTAATGTGGCTCCTCTCCTTATTTCTGGGGGCTAGATTCCTAGAAGAAGTGCTACAGTCCTTTACAATTCAAGGGACCCTGTCCAATAGGGTGGCCAGATTTAGCAAATAATAATAATAATAAACACTATATTGAATTAGAATTACAGATAAACAGGGAATCAGCTTTTACAGTAATTATGTCCCATGCAATATTTGAGATATACTTTTAACTCAAATCTTTTTCCCCTTTATCTAATTTTGCATTTAGCTGGGATTTTGTATTTTATCTGGCATCTCTACCAAAAAAGTGTAACATATTCAGTTCCTATTAGTCACTTACATGTGAGAAAGAGAACTTGGATATGGAGACTCAAGGGTGCTATCTTGGCTTCACCACAAAACTCATCTGTGTGCACACACACACACACACACACACAGTGTCTGTAGGCCCTCTGAATGATTTGGAATTTGGAAGAGCCGTCACATATCACTGAGTGTCTAGGCTCAGTGGGAGTAAGGACAGAAAGAAGGGACAGGAAATCTTCCCCTTTCTTACATTAAAGCGGCATAGAAAGACCGTGCAGCCATGGTTTTTCGAGGTGCTAAAATCACTACTCATGGGTCGCCTGGGTAGCTCAGATGGTTAAACGTCTGCCTTCGGCTCAGGTCATGATCCCAGAGTCCTGGGATCGAGCCCCACATCGCGCTCCTGGCTCAGCAGGGAGTCTGCTTCTCCCTCTCCCTCTGCCTCTCCCACTGCTCATGCTCTCTCTCTATATATATAGCTCTGTCTCAAATGAATAAATAAAATCTTAAAAAAAAAATCACTACTCATGAAATGGATGTGCCCCTTGAGACAAAGCCAGGAATGTATTCATTGCTATCCATTCCTCACTCACAACCAGCTTCCTCTAAGTGCTAGCTGGCCAGTCTGAGCCTGGAAGCCCTGCTCATGGTTTGGTCTCATGACAGACCTTGGTTCTTTGGAATCCAGTCTCACACTGCATGTGGTCCCATGTGCATGGGAATCATGGTAGCACCCCTTTAAAAATCTCCTTGATTCTTATTTTCATGTTGCACATCAGTGTCAGTTTATCAGGAACACTATGATATGAAGGAGCGTTGGTGTTCTGTGAGAAGGGAGGACTGTTAGGACGTGGGACAAGGGTGATGAGCGGTGAGAACTTCAGGTTGCCACCAAATGTCTTGGGAGACAAGCCCCATTCCCGCGGTCGTGACAGCAGAGTTCCTGTGACAGCAGGGTGTTGGGGAAGGAAAGGGAGGTTCAGAAGGATGGCTCCACACTGAACATACACTGAACAAAACTCCTGTTTAGGCGCTGAAACGGTTCCTTGCCCCCTGCAAAGGAAAGTTGACTCCAAAGGCCACTGTTGTGTGAAAACGTATCAGGGTCCATATGGAAGGAGAAGGGCATGGGCTTCTCCCCCTCCCCCCATGCTACAGTTGTGTAAGAAAGTCACTTCTCGATTCCTGTCCAATTTCCTCATGATTTTGTGTTCTCACAACTCACACCATGACACGGTCCAGGGAATATTTACATGGAATACTTCTGGAGGGTCCCATTGGCCACCTGAAGGGAGTGCGGCCCTTTGGGACACTTCCCAGGCCCTTCACTCTGTGCAGCCCACACGTGGCCCTCTACACGTACCCCTCTGTCTAGTCTCTCTGGCAGCTCCTCTATGCAGGCTTCCTTGACCTTACCTGGGGACATGAGCTGAGAGCAATTCAAGCAAATCACAGTGAACTTTATTTCAAAATCCCTGTTGGGAATTGAAAAAACAAACAACTTGGAGACATTTCTCAGGCCTTGAGCTTTTATCATGAGAAGCCTGAAATGATTTTCACCCCACAGCTTCCCACTAGAGAGATGCTGAGGCACACTGTTGGACTCAGGCACTCGAGAAAGCAGGTCCCTTCTTGCTTCCTCCCCTTGTTCCATCATTCCACCAAGTATTCACAAGATTCTCACTCATGGCTCAGATGTAGCATCTGAATGAGCCTTCTTGGGGCCACTGATATAAAAATGGCACTGTGGGAAAATTATCTGGTCTCAATTCTGCAATCATTTCTGTACTACTTCAAAATCCTAGAGCCCAGAAGCAGATGGAATCCCAAAGTAGCCCAAATGCAATTTGGGCAGACCAGTCATAGAAGGCAGTACTAGAAATCCTTCGCACCCTGATCTCTGAGCATTCCTGTAGTGACTGCTGAGATAGAACCATCTCTGGACAGGGCTCACAGGTCTGAGAAAGCGACGACCTTCCACCCAATCACAGAACATCGGCAGAAGGGGAGGAGGCAGGGGTGCGTGCTGTGGAGTCTTCTTTCTGTGCGCCTGGAGGTGTGCCGTGGGAGGTTTCCGAGGTACGCTGTGCCGAGAAACAGCACTAATCTGGCAAAGGACCGGAAAGAGATGGGATGATTGAAGCTTCTCCCAAAAATAGTACAAAGTCAGGGCAATCAGTTGAATCCCTTTTTCATGCCCACTGCAATCTTTAGATATTCCAAAAGAGGAGGCAGGGGAGAGCAAAACTGTTGCCATATCGCCTGCTGGGTCACCTGAAATTGGCGCGTGCGGACCCAAGGTGTAAGACAAGCCTTGCAAGGAAAGCTCTGTGGACGCGCATTCATTGAAGGGCTCCACCAAGAAGGCTATTGTGCAGAGGCCGTGCCTCGGGAAAAGTCTGGGGATGGAGTCGGGGAGGATCCCTTCGAGTGTTCCCCGGGTCTGAATTCTCCACCAGAACTGTGCTGCCATGGAACCTTCGGGCTCAGGGGCTCAGGCGGGCGCAGCGGCTGCGGAAAGGCACGAATGAGCAGCAGGACTCGCGGTCTGGGTGGAGGGCGGCACTGGCCGCACGCGAGGCCCTTGGGCTTCGGGTGCACCTGTCCCAGATCGTTAGGAAGGTCGCGTCTGAGGCCAGGGAGCGCACGTCTGCGATGGCAGGACCGCGAGTGCCCACTCCACACGCGCTGGCTTGAAGGCGGGGCGGCCACAAAGAGTGCGGGCGGGTAGGTGTCCCCGGTGCAGCCCTCGGTGCAGCCCTCAGCTCCCAGGCCCACCGCTTCCCGCCTGTCCTGCAGGGACCTCCGGGCCCGTTCCCAGCGTGCCCCGCGCGCGCACGCACGCGCACACCCGCAGGGGGCGGGGCTGAAAGTCGCCCGAACCCAGCCCCCTAACGGCTCCCACCGTCCGTTGTGGCGGCCCGTGGGAGGAGGCGCGCATGCGCGAGCGCGCGGGCGGGGTCCCCAACGGTCCTCCGGCTGGGGCCGGGGCCGTGCGTGGCGGCCTCGTGCTTGGGTGACGTAGGCTCGAGGTAAAGGGCGCGCGTTCTCTGGCTGCCGGGTTGGCGGCTGTCTGTGGCGTTCTCACTTCCGGATGTGTGCGCGCTTCAGGTGTGGCCTGAGGGGACTGGAGGTGTGGACGGTCGGTGCCTCGTCTCTGGCTGTAGGCTATGGGTGGTTCGCGGTGTGCCCTCCTGGACCCCGGGGCGGTGAGGCCGGTTCTGGCGAGTTTGCTGCGAGGTCCCAGTGAGGCCGCGGGTCTGGGGCCCGCGCCTGGGGGTCTGGGGTACTGGGGGCCCGTGGGTCTGGCGTCCGCGTTCGGGGGTCTGGGGTCCGGGCGGTCCGTGGGTCTGGCGTCCGCGCTTGGGTCTCTGGGGTACGGGGTCCCGCGGGTCTGCAGTCCGCGCTCGGGGTTCTGGGGTACGGGGTCCCGTGGGTCTGGGGTCCATGCTAGGGCGTTTGGGGTTTGCGCTTGGTGGTCTGGGTACCGGTGGCCCGCGGGTTGGGGTCCGCGCTCAGGGGCCTGGGCTCTGGGATCCGCGCTCGCGGGTCTAGGGTACTGGGGGCCCACAGGTCTAGGGTCCTGTTCGGGGGTCAGGGGTCCAGGTGTCCCTCCAGTCCCCTCCGTGTCCCGGTGCCTGGTGCGTGGGGCGGGCCGGCGGTGAGGAGCGGTCGTGGTTCCCGGTGTGACGGTGTGGATATGCGAGGGGAGTGGAGCGCAGGTGGGGCTGATGCCCGAGCGAAGCAAAATCGAAGGACGGCAGTAGGTACCCATTAGGTATATGGAATTTACAACGCAGTGTTGTAGTTGTGTAATCATTGGTAAATTATGTGCTGCACTTTGATAAGTGTGTGTTTGTGTTTGCCTCTGTTAAACTTGTTTTGGGAGAGCTGGTTCTGATTGTTAAGCTTTTGCCAGCACACTACTGCGTGTTCATCTGGGACTATGGTTGTATTCTTTGGGAGTGAAAAGGACTGTGTGGGTGTGTTTGTAGAGCAAGGTGTGTATCTGTGTGTTTGTGGGTTGTTGATATTCAGTGTTTAAGGATGTTCAGTTTTGCGCTTGTTTTTGGAGATGGGGGGGCTTGTGGGTAGTGATATGTATCAGGAAATGTGTGGTTTATGTGTCTTTGCGGTCTCCCGTGGATTGTAGGACTTCACGGCAGTGGGTGGTTTTGTGCGCGTCATATTTGAGAGTCTGCTCGGAATGTGTTTACATGAATTCCTAGTTTGAGGTTTATTTGTATTTTGTGTGTGTGTTTTTTTTAAAGATTTTTATTTATTTGACAGAGAGACACAGAGGGAGAGGGGAACACAAGCAGGGGGAGCGGGAGAGGGAGAAGCAGGCTTCCCGCGGAGCAGGGAGCCCGATGTGGGGCTCGATCCCAGGACCCTGGGATCATGACCTGAGCTGAAGGCAGACGCTTAACGACTGAGCCACCCAGGCGCCGTTTATTTGTACTTTTATAGAGTTGGTGGGAATCTGACTAGGATATCCTCATGTGTGAGTTGGTGAGGTCTTTGTGGATATTTGGGGCTAAGGGGAAGTCCTGAGGGTGTTTCTGAGAGTAGGTGGGGTTAAGTTTACTTAGGGGGTTTGAGTTGTAATTCAGGCATACTCAAGGTGTTTGGGTAACGCGTTTGTGATTTAGGACTTTGGGAATGTTTATGTATAGATGTTAGCCCCCTAAATGCTAGCAATTTGTGTGTAATGTCGGGTTTGGGAGGGTTAGCTGCTTGTTCATATTGGCAATGTTGGGGAGAGTGTGTGTATTATTTTTGGTGTAGGGTCTGTTTAAATATTTTCTATGAAAATGAATAAAGGAAACTCTATTTAATAGGGACCTGGTGAGCTCTCAGACACTACCACTCACTCCCATTAGCAGACCCAGTAGGAAAAAGTATTCTTGACTAATCCAGCAGTAGATTTTCTCCTTGCCCACAGCAGCCCAGCGGATGAAAATCTGCCACCACCCTGAACTTTTGATTTTCTCCAGTGAAATTTGATTCAAAACCACTCCTCCCCGCTTACTGCTTTCCTCTATAAAAACAAGCCCCTCTCTTTTGTTCTCTGAACTTGCCTACAGTTTGCCATAGTTCGAATGTTCCAAACTGCACTTCCTCTGCTGTTCCTGAATAAAGTCATTCTGCTGGTAAAATGACTGGCTGTTTTATTTTTAAGGTTGACATTTTGAAATGTGGATGGATCCTCTGTGCATTCAGGGCACGCTGTCTAGTTACATGCATTTCTTTTGGTGATTTTCAGGAGTTGTGAGCACATATCTGGGGGTGTAAGGGCAGGTCTGTGACTATAGGATTGGTGGTATGTCACATATGTGCAGATGAATGGGTTGTATGGTGTGGGGGGGCTTAATCTGTATTCTGAAAGACTGGAGTTATTTCATTGAGTCTTTGAGAGTGATTATATGTATCTGAGTAATGTGAAGCTTCATGTGTATTTGGGGGTATAAGGTGGTATGTTTTCATATTTGAAGCATGCTGGGTAATTGGGAATATTTGGGGCTTGTGAGAAACGTGTTTATGTCTGTATTCATGGAGCATGGCAGATTGGATGAATATTTTTATGGTATGTGTGTTTTTCAATAGGGTGTTATTAGTACATATCTGGGAGTACTTTTATACTGATACAATATTGGGATTATATGTTTATACAGGGGAGTTGGAGAATTGTATTTGCATATACTGGGGGTGTGTAAAGATGGTTTTGTGATCATTTAGGAATGTGGAAGTTTGAGACCTTTTTAAATTGGGACTTGAAAGGGTTTTACATGTATTTATATATGATGTGCTAGAGATGTTTCTTTGTGTTGGAGTGTATACTGGTTTATGTTTACATTTATCAGCACATGGGTGTATTATATAAGTTTATTCATAGGGTTTGGTGTTGTCAGGAATAGTCAAAGTGATTTCCTTTGGAGAATGCTAGGGATTTTGTACATTTTTGGGAATGTCTGGGGACTGTGGTGGTAATGTTGTATTCTAGAAATGTGAGGATGATGTGTAGTGTTTTGGTATAGATGTATAATGTCTGTTTAGAGATTGGGAGTGTGTGTGTGTTCATGGGTGTGTGGGGGTCATGAGTGTAGGGTACAAGGATTGTTGGTGTTTTATGTGTATCTGAGTGAAGGGTGTATGTATATTCATGGTTAGTTTGTGAGTGTGTATGTTAGTGAGTTCAGGGATCCACTTCTGTAACTTATGGAGTGTTTTGGTTGAAGAACTTGGTGGGGTTTCTTATATGCATGCTTTCAGTGTTTGTGGGGGTATTCTATGAATTTGGTAAGTGAGGTTTTTTGTGGCTGTGTATGTATTTGGGTTCATCGGTGGCTTATGGGATGTGTATTCTACCAAGATGTGGATGGTTCAGTGTGTGTATTTGGAAACAGTCTGTGTAGTTTGGGTATGTGTTCAGGAATTGTAGAGTATGTGCATTTTAGAGCTGTGAGATTGTGGGAATATTTTTGGGTGGTTCATGAAACAGCTATATATGTGGTATTTTTTGAGAGCCTGTCCTTTTAGGGTATTTATTGTAAACTTGTGGGTAGCATGTTAGTTATTTGTTTGTATTTGGGCATGTGTGTATATAGTTGTAGGCGCAGCATATGAGTATCTGAGGTATGTAGGATTTTGTCTGTAAAAATCTAGTTAGTAAGAGGAGGTTTATATGTGTATTCAGGGTGCAGGTAGCCACTGTATGTATGTGTTTAGGTTTATGAAAGATTGTACGTTCTGAGATGTATTCTGGAGATATGCAGTGTGGTTCTGTTTGTATATTCAGGGTGAAAGTTCAGGGTATTACTTGGGGTACAAGTGGATTGTGTGCACATGTTCATATGAAAGGGGATAGAGTGCACTGGAACTGGCTTGTAGTAGCTTGGGCTAGTTAATTGTGCATATTTCTTCCCAGTTCTGTGACTTACGGTGGAATTAGTCATGATGAGAATATTAACACCAGGTAAATTGTTAAATGCCACAAATTAATGCTTTACCACCTACCCCTAAAGAGCATTTTATGAAGCATTTACCAGGATTTACCACTGGTGTGTATGGGTGTGGTGTGTGTGAAGCAAGGATATTCAGGCATCAGTGGGTATGTGTATGGAGTCTACATGAATTGTGAGCAGGGCATCTGTGGCTGTAGGCCCTTGTATGTGTGCCTGGTCATTCTGAATCATGGCATTGCTCCTAATTGGTTGGTCCATTCTTTAGGGCCAAAGAATATCCCCCATTAATGTTAGTGATTTTTGGCTTCTTATGCAGATGGGTTCAAGGGTGTCTGTATGCTGTGCAGGTGGACACTCCTTCAACATTCATGTCATCCTGTAGCCCCAACTACCCCCTTTACCTGATTCTCACACACTAAACCAATACTCCTCCTGACCTAAATCATCCCAGGGTTAGGCACCAGGCAAAGAGAGACAACACCTCTAGCCTAAAACCCACCAGAACTATTCAAACCAGGCAATCCTAAACTGTTTATTCTGCCCTGCCTTGCCTTTCCTATGGACACTCCAGTAAAGAATCTGGCATTGGCTTCCTCCTTACTCCTGTTTCTGCCTCCTGCCCAAACCTGGTGCTTCCCCAGGGCCATGCATGGTGTGCTGCGCCCTCCTGTTTGGGGAGATGCAAGTAATGAAGGCTGCTTTCAATGGCATTGGTGCTCCATAAATTATGGCACCTCCATAAATTAAATCCTGGGCATGATTTTAGAACAATTTGCACAACCAACAGCATGACTCAGTGTTCAGTGGAGGGGGCTTACCTCTGCATTGCTCTCAGCTTCCCAACTGATAATTACTACACAGCAGGTTCTGCCTGAGCTGTACTTGGGCTGCTACCACTTTGTGCTGTGTCCTCTGTATACTGCCCTGGCATTCCAACTAAAATTATTACAGCATCTTAAAGGTGGTATGGTGTAGGTCTGCAAGGGCTGTAATTCCCTACTTCATGCCTTCCTCAGGAGGGTTGATCTCATCTGTCTTTTTCCTGAGATCTACATGCGTAGCTTCTGGGCTGGGGACCCCAGGAGTTACTAGAATAATGCGCTAACATACAAGGCAGAGGTTTCCTCCGCTAGACTGTGCTGGGAATGAATCTGATCATCTAAGGCAACAGTGCTGATTCAGAAGTAGGCTGCTGGTTTTTTCCATTTCTATTGAAGTATAATTGACGTAACATTGTTTAAGATGTACAGTGTGATGATTCGGTACACTTATATATTGTAAAATGATTGTCACAAGAAGATTCATTAACACCTCCATCATTTCACATCATTTTTTAATAATTAAACCGTTTAAGATCTACTTCTTAGCCACATAATATCATTAATGATAGGCACTATGCTGTAAATTAGATCCCCAGAACTTACTTGTCTTATAAATGAAAGGTTACATCTTTGGCCAACATTGTCCTGTTTTCCCCACTCTCTGGCTTCTGGCAACCACCACCATTCTGTCCTGTTTCCATGAGTTTAGTTTTTTTACATCCCATGTATAAGTGACGTCATATGGTATTTGTCTTTCTCTGACTTCACTTAGTATAGTGCCCTCAAAGTCTATCCATATTGTAAATGGCATGATTTCTTTCTCTTTCATGGCTGAATAATATTCGTGTGTGTATGTGTGTGTGTATTTATTTTTCCATGTATCTGTTGATGGGCACTTAGGTTGTTTCCATATCTTGGCTATTGAGAATAATGCTGCAGTGAATATGAGAGTGGAGATATCTTTTTGATGAAGTGATTTCATTTTCTTTGGATATATACCCAGAATTGGGATTGCTAGATCATATGTTAGTGCTATTTTTAAAAAATTTTGAGGAATATTCATATTATTCCCCATAGTAGCTGTACCAATGTATATTCCCACCAATAGTGCACAAGGGTTCCCTATTCTCCATTTGTTATCTTTTGTCTTTTTGATGATAGCCATTCTAACAGGTATGAGGTGACATCTCAGTGTGGTTTTTTTCTTCTTCAAATTTTTATTTAAATTCTAGTTGGCTAACATATAATGCAGTATTGGTTTCAGGAGTAGAATTTAGTGATTCATTATGTACATATAACACCCAGTGCTTATTATAACAAGTGCCCTCCTTAATACTCATCACTTTTCAGTATGTTTTTGATTTTCATTTCACTGATGATTATTGATGTTGAGCATCTTTTCATATACCCATGAGTCATTCACATGTCGTTTTTTAAAAAACTGTGGTGGGCTTTAAGGAGGGCACATATTGCATGGAGCACTGGGTGTTATATGAAAACAATGGATTGTGGATCACCACATCAAAAACTAATGATGTATGGTGACTAACATAACATAATAAAATAAAAAAAATTAAAAAATAAAAACTATGTATTTGGGTCCTTTGACCATTTTTAATTTGATTGTTTGGGGGGGTTGTTACTTAGTTGTATGAATTTCTTATATATTTTGGGTACTAACTCATCACTGTAGGTTCTCTTTTCATTTAGTTGAATGTTTCTTTGCTAATGCAGAAACATTTAGTTTGATGTTGTCCATTTTTTAACTTATGATTTTGTTGCTGGTTTTGGTGTCATATTCAAAAACTTGTTGCCAAAACTAATGTCAAGATTATTTTTCCCTGTGGTTTCTTCTAGGAACTTTACAGTTTCAGATCTTACGTTTAAATCTTTAATCTATTTCTAGTTAATTTTTGTGATTGGTGTAAAGTAGGGATCCAACTTGATTCTTCTGCATGTGATTATCCAGTTTTTCCAACACTATTTATTGAAGAGACTATCCTTCCCCCATTGAGTAATCTTGGCTCCCTTATCAAATATTAGTTGACTGTATATTCATGGATTTATTTCTGGGATGTCTACTCTGTTCTGTTAGTCTATGTGTCTTTTTTATGCCAGTACCATACTGTTTTGATTATTGTAGCTTTGTAATAAAGCTGGAAATGAGGAAGTTTGATACCTCCAGCTTTGTTCTTTGTCCATATTGCATTGGCTATTTGTGGTCTTTTCTGACTTCATACAAATTTTAGGATTTTTTTTTCTATTTCTGTGAAAAATGCCATTGGGATTTTGATGGGGTTTGTATTGAAAATACAATGATCTTGGGTAGTGTGGATATTTTAATAATGTTCTCTTGATCCATGAACATCGGGTATCTTTCCATTTGTTTGTCTCTTCAAATTCTTTCATCAAAATCTTACTGTCTTAAGTGTATAGATCTTTCACTTCTTTGGTTAAATTTATTCTTAAGCATTTTATTGTTTTTGATGCTATTGCAAGTGAAATTCTTTTTAAATTTCTTTTTCAGATATTTGGTTGCTAGTGTATAGAAGCATAACTATTTCTGAATGTTGATTTTTGTATCCTGCAACTTTACTGAATTTATTTATCAATACAGTTTGTTGGTGGGGTCTTTAGTATTATCTATATATAAGATCGTATCATCTACAAACATAGACACTTTTACTTCTCCCTTCTGATTTGCATGCCTTTTATTTCTTATTTTGCCTAATCGCTTTGGCTAGGATTTCCAATACTATATTGAATAGAAGTGGGGAGAGTAGACATTCTTGTCTTCTTGATCTTAGAGGAAAGCTTTCAATATTCATCATTGAGTATGATGTTAGCTATGGGTTTGTCATAAATGGCCTTTATTCCTTCTATACCCAATTCGTGAGTAGTTTTTTTTAAAGATTTTATTTGAGAGAGAGAGAGCGAGAGAGAAGATGAGTGGGGTGGAGGGGCAGAGGGTGAGGGAGGAGCAAGCCTCCCGCTGAGCAGGGAGCCTGATGGTGGGACTCAATACCAGGACCCTGAGATCATGACCTGAGCCGAAGGCAGACACTTAATGACTGAGCTACCCAGGCGCCTTTGTGAATAGTTTTTAACATAAAAGGATGTTTTGTTTTGTCAGTGCTTTTTCTGCATCTGTTGAGATGATCATATGATTTTATCAATGTGGTGTATTGCCTTTATTGATTTTTATATGTTGAGCCAGCCTTGCATCCCAGGGATAAATCCCCTCTGATCGTGGTATGACCCATGTAATATGCTGTTGAATTTGGTTTGCTAGTATTTTGTTGAGAAATTTTCACCTATATCCATCAGAGATAATTGGTCTGAAATCTTCTTTTCTTGTAGTGTTTTAATCTGGTTTGGGTATCAGGGTAATGCTGGTCTTATAAAATGAGTTTGGGAGTGTTCCCTCCTCTTCAGTTTTTTGGAAGAGTTTGAGAAGGATTCACATTTAATTCTTTTTTTTTTTAATTTAATTTTATTATGTTAGTCACCATACAATACATCATTAGTTTTTGATGTGATCCACAGTTCATTGTTTATGTTATGTTAGTCACCATTAATTCTTATTTAAATGTTTGGTAGAATTCACCTGGGAAACCCTTTGTCCTGGGCTTTTCTTTTTTGGGACGTTTTATATTACTGGTTCAATCTCCTTACTTGTTATTAGTCTGTTCAGATTTTCTGTGTCTTTGTGATTCAGTCTTGGGTGGTTGTATGTTTGTAGGAATTTATCTGTTTCTTCTAGGATATACAATTTGTTGGTGTATAGTAGTTCATAGTAGTCTCTTGTGATCCTTTGTATTTCTATGGTATCAGTTGTAATATCTCCTCTTTAATTTCTGATTTTTGAGTTTTCTCTCCTTTTTTCTTAATCTACTAAAGCGTTTTCAATTTTGTTCATCCTTTCAAAAATCAGCTCTTACTTTCCCTGGGCTTTTTTATTGTTTTTCTGGACTCTATTTATTGTTGTTCTGGTCATTGCTTTTTCCTTCCTTTTTCTAACTTTGGGCATAGTTTTTCTAGTTTCTTGAGGTGTGAAATTAGGTTATTTGGGATCTTTGTTCTTAACGTAGACATTTTATCATTATAAGCTTTCCTCTTAGAACTACTTCTGCTGTATCCTTTAAGTTTTTGTATGTTGTGTTTCCATTTTCATATGTTTCAAGATATTTTAGTTTCCTTTTGATTTCTTCTTTGACCCATTGGTTTTTCAGGAGTGTGTTGTTTAATTTCCACACATTTGTGAGTTTTCCAGTTTTCCTCCTGTTACTGATTTCTAGTTTCATAACATTGTAGTCAGAAAAGATGCTTAGTATGAGTTCAGTCTTTATCAGTTTATTAAGTAAGACCTCTTTTGTGAACCAGCATATGTCCATCCTTGAAAATATTCCATGTGCACTTTAGAAGAATGTGTATTCTTTCTTTCTTTCTTTTTTCCATTATGTTCAGTTAGCCAACATATAGTACATCATAAGTTTTTGTTGTAGTGTTCAGTGATTCATTAGTTGCATGTAACCCCCAGTGCTCATCCCAACACGTGTTCTGCAGCTGTTGAATGGAATATTCTGTATACATCTGTTAGGTCCATTTGGTCTAAAGTATGGTTTAAGTTCAGTGTCTCCTTATTGATTTTTTTTTTTTTTTTTTTTGTCTAACTGATTTATCCATTGTTGGAAGGGGTATTGAAGTCCTGTGCTATTATTGTATTGTGGTCTATTTCTCCCTTCCAATATGTTAGTATTTGCTTAATATATTTAGGTGTTCTGATGTTGGGTGTATGTAAATTTATGATTGTTATATCCTCTTGATGAATTGACTCCTTATCATTATAGAATGATCTTCTTAGTCTTTTATTACAGTGTTTGAGTTAAAGTCTGTATATCTAAGTATAGCTATTCATGTTCTCATTTGCACAGATTATTTTTTTCCATCTCTCCACTTTCAGTCTTTGTGTGTCCTTGAAGCTGAAATGAATCTCCTGTAGGCAGCATATTGTTGGGTGGGGGGGGGGGTCTTTTATTTTTTAAATCATCTGCTATGCCTTTTTTTTTTTTTTAAGATTTTATTTATTTGACAGAGAGAGACAGCAAGAGAGGGAACACAAGCAGGGAGAGTGGGAGAGGAAGAAGCAGGCTTCCCGCGGAGCAGGGAGCCTGATGCGGGGCTCAGTTCCAGGACCCTGGGACCATGACCTGAGCTGAAGGCAGACGCTTAACTGACTGAGCCACCCAGGCGCCCCATCTGCTATGCCTTTTGATTGAAGAAGTTGATCCATTTATATTCAGAGTAACTACTGATAGGTAAGGAATTACTAATGCCATCTTATTAATTGCATTCTGGCTGTTTTACAGCTCCGTGTTCATCTCTTGCTGTCTTTTCTTGTAAACTGATGATTTTCCGTAATAGTATACTTTAATGCTCTTCTCCTCGTTTTTTGTGTATCTACAGATTTTTCTTTTTGGTTACCATGAAGTTTACCTAAAACATCTTAGAGATATAACAGTCTATTTTAAGCTGATAACTTAATTTCAATTGCGTACAAAAACTCTACCTTTTACTCACCTCACCACATCTTGAGTTTTTGGTGTCAAAAATTGCATCTTTTTGTATTAGATATTCATTAACAAATCATTTTAGCTATTGTTATTTCTAATAGTTTTATTCTTTAGTGGCACCTGGGTGGCTTAGTTAAGTGTCTGCCTTTGGCTCAGGTAATGATCCCAGTGTCCTGGGATCAAGCTCCACATCAGGCTCCCTGATCAGTGGGGAAGTCTGCTCTCCCTCTCTCTCTGCCCCCCACACCTGTTCATTCTCTCTCTCACTCTGCTCTCTCTCTCAAATAAATAAAATCTTTTAAGAAATAGGTTTATTCTTTAACCTTTTGTATTAGAGTTATTTCCACAATACCATACTACATTATTACTCTATTCTAAATTTGTCTGTATACTTACCTTTATCAGCATGTTTTATATTTTTATACATTTTCATTTTATCAATTAGTACCATTTCCTCTCAACTTTAAGAACTTTTTGGGGTGCCTGGGTGGTGCAGTTGGTTAAGCATCCGACTCTTGGTTTTGGCTCAGGTCATGATCTCAGGGTCATGGGATTGAGCCCCATGTCAGTCTCCATGCTCAGCATGGAATCAGCTTAAGATTCTCTCTCTCCCTCTGCCCTTCTCACTCATGCTCTCTCCCTCTCTCCCTCCCTCCCTCCCTCCCTTCCTCTCTCTCTCTCTCTCTCACTCAAAATACATACATACATACGTACATCTTTTAAAAAAAGAACTTTCAGCATTTCTTGTGAAACAGGTCCAGTTTAGATCAATGCCCTCAGTTTTTGATTTTTGGAGAAAATATCTCTTCTTCACTTCTGAAAGACATCTTTGCTGGGTAAAGTATTCTTGTTTGGCAGGTTTTTTTCTTTCTGCACTTTGAATTTATCATCCCACTCTCTCCTGGCCTGTAAGATTTCTGTTGAGAAACCCACTGATATGACTTTATGGGGTTCCTTTATATGTGAGGGTTCTTTTTCTCTTAATGCTTTTAAAATTCTTTCCCTTTGATTTTAGACAGTTTTGTTATAATGCATCTTTGAGATCATTTTGGATTGATATTTTGGTATGACCTATTAGCTTCATGAGCTTGTATGTCCAAATCTCTCCTTAGGTTGGAAAGTTCTCAGACTTTCCATTTTTTCTTTTTCTGTCTTTGGCTTAAAACGGAAATTTTTAAATTATCTTATACAGTGTTGTATTCATTTCAGGTGTACAATATAGTGATTCACAAGTTCCACATATTACTTGGTACTCATCAAGGTAAGTGTACTCCAAATCCCCATCACCTATTTCACCCATGCTCCCACCCACCATCAGTTTGTTCTCTATAGTTAAGAGTCTGTTTATTGGCTTATCTCTTTTACCCCATTTATTCATTCGTTTTGTTTCTTAAATTCCACATGTTGAGATGAGCACTGGGTGTTATACACAAGTAATGAATTGTTGAACACTACATCAAAAACTAATGATAAAGAAGATGTGGTCCATATATACAATGGAATATTACTCAGCCATCAGAAAGGATGAATATCCAACTTTTATATCAACATGGATGGGACTGGAGGAGATTATGCTAAGTGAAGTAAGTCAAGCAGAGAAAGTCAGTTATCATATGGTTTCACTTATTTGTAGAACATAAGGAATAACATGGAGGACATTAGGAGAAAGAAGGGAAAAATGAAGGGGGGGGAATTGGAGGGAGAGATGAACCATGAGAGACTATGGACTCTGAGAAACAAACTGAGGGTTTTAGAGGGGAGGGGGGTGGGGGGATGGGTTAGCCTGGTGATGGGTATTAAGGAGGGCACATACTGCATGAAGCACTGGGTGTTATACGAAAACAATGAATATGGGATCACTACATCAAAAACTAATGATGTATTGTATGGTGACTAACAATAAAATTTAAAAAACAAAAAACTAATGATGTACTATATGCTGGCTAACTGAACATAATAAAAAGAAAGAAAGAGAAAAAATTGTTGCCAAATCCTGTGGCATGAAGCTTTAGTCCTATGTTTTCTTCTAAGAGCTTTATGTTTTAGGTCTCACATTTAAATTTAAGTTCTTGATCCATTTTAAGTTAATTTTAGTTCTGTGGTGTTAGGTAAGGGTCCAGCTTCATTATTTTGCACATGCATATCCAGTTCTGTTGAAAAGGCTGTCCTTTCTCCATTGAATAGTCTGGGCACTCTTGTCAAAAGTCACTTGACTGTATGCAAAGGTTTACTTGTGGGCTCTCTGTTCTATTCCACTGGTCCATATGTGGTTTCTTTATGCCAGTACCACACTCTATGGATTACTGTAGCTTTGTAGTAGGTTTTGAAATCAGTAAGTGTAAGTTTTGTTCTTTTTCAAGATTGTTTTGGCTCTTCAGGGTCACTTGAGATTCCATATAAATTTTAGAGTAGGTTTTTCTGTTTCAGCAAAAATACCATTGAGACTTTGGTAGGTATTGCATTGAATCTGTAAATCACTTTGGGTAGTATTGACATTTAACAATACTGTCTTCTAATCCATGAGTATGGGATATGTTTCCATTTATTTTTGTCTTTTAATTTCTTTCAGTTTCACCTCCTTGATTAATTCCTAAGTATTTTATTCTTTATGATGCTATTGTAAATGGAATTGTTTTTGTAATTTCCTTTCCAAATTGTTCATTTTTATGTATAGAAATGAAACTGAGTTTTGTGTGATAACTTTACATCCTGTTATGTTGCTGAATTCATTTATTCTAACAATTTTTGTGGAATCTTTAAGGTTTTCTACATATATCATTGCAAACAAAGATAGTTTTATTTCTTTTTCTTGCCTAATTACTCTGGTTAGGACCTCCAGTTCTGTGTTGAATAGTAGTTGTGAAAATGAGGATTCTTGCCTTGTTTCTTTTCTTTTTTCTTCTTTCCTTTTCTTTCTTTCTTTCTTTTTTTTTTTGAGAGAGCGTGAGAGCACATGTGTGAGCATGAGCCAGGGAGGGGGGCAGAGGGAGAGAGAAAATCTTAAGCAGGCTACATGCCCAGTATGGAGCCTGACTTGGGATTTGATCTTAGGATCCTGAGATCATAACCTGAGCTGAAATCAAGAGTTGGACGCTTAACTGAGCCACCCAGGCACCCCAGCCTTGTTTCTGATCTTAGAGGAAAAGTTTTCAGTCTTTCACCTTTGAGGATTGTGTTTCCTGTGGGTTTTTCCTATATGGCTTTTATTATGTGGAATTAATTTCCTTTATTCCTGTCTTGTTACGTGTTTTTATTACGAAAGAATGTTGAATTTGGTTAAATGCATTTTCTGCATCAATTCAGATGATCATGTGCGTTTTTTCCCTTCATTCTGTTAATGTGGTATAGTGATTGATTTTTTTGTTGAGCCATCCTTGCATTCTAGGAATCCCATTTGGTCATGCTGTATAATCCTTTTAATATATTGCTAAATTCTGTTTGCTATTATGTTGAGGATTTTTGCATAAGTGTTTATGAAGGCTATTAGTCCCTAGTTTTTTTCTGCTGTCTTTGTCTGGCTTTGGTATCAAGGTTATGTTGACCTCATAGAATGAATTAGGAACTATTCCCTCCTCTTCAGTTATTATGGAAAAGTATGAGAGGGATTGCTTTGTTCTTTAAATGTTTGGTAGAATTCACCATTGAAGCCATCAGGTCTAGGGTTTTCTTTTTTGGGCAATTTTTAATTACTGATTCAATTTCCTTACTAATTATAGATCTATTCAGATTGTTTGCTTCATGATTTCAATGTTGATAGGTTTTGTGCTTCTAGGAATTTGTCTATTTCATGTAGGTTAACCAATTTTTTGGTGTACAATTGTTTCTGTTACTCTCGTATAATCCTTTTTATTTCTGTAAGATCAGTAGTATTGTCCCCACTTTCATTTCTGATATCAATTTGAGTCTTCCCTTTTCCTTAATCCATCTAGCTAAAAGTTTGTCAACTTTGTTGATCTTTTCAAAGAACTAGTTTCTCATTGGTTATCTCTTATTTTTCTGTTCTCTATTTCACTGAACTCTTCTCTTTTCCTTATTATTTCCTTCCTTCTGCTGGTTTGGGTTTAGTTTGTTGTTCTTTTTCTGGTTCCTTAGTTGTAAATTTAGGTTGTTTATTTGAGATCTTTATTGTTTTTTAGTGTTTTATAGTTACAGATTTACCCCTTAGCACTGTTTTCATTGTGTGGCATAAGTTTTGGTATATCTTCACTTAATTCACAGCTAAGTATTATCTAATTTTTCTTGTGATTTCTTCTTTTATCCCCTGGTTGTTTAAAACTTGTTTAATTTCCACAATGTTGTGAATTTTCCTTTTTTCTTCTTTATGTTACTGATTTCTGCCTTCATCCCACCATGGTTAGAGTAGATACTATGTATAATGTCTATCTTTTTAATTAAAGACTTAATTTCTTTCCTAACATAGGGCCTCTACCAGAGGAAAAATGTGCACTTGAGGAAAAATGTGTATGCATTTGTTGTTGGATGGAGTGCTCTGTATATGACAATTAGATCCGGTTGGTTTATTATGTTAAGTCCTCTATGTCCTTATGTTCTACCTAGTGGTTTTATACTTTATTGCGAGAGGGGTATTAAAGTCTCCAACTGTTACTTACTTATTTATATTTTTTTTCTTTAAAATTTTTAATTTAAATTCAATTAGCCAAGGTATAGTATATCATTGGTTTTTGATAAAATGTTCAGTGATTCATTAGTTCAGTTCAGTGCTCATATCACGTGCCCTCTTTAATGCCCATCACCCAATTACCCCATCCCCACACACACCTCCCTTTCCACAACCCTCAGTTTGCTTCCCAGAGTCAAGAGTCTCTCATGGTTTTTCTCCGTCTCTGATTTCTTCCCTTTTACTTCCACTCCACAGCCCTATTGTCCTCTGCACTATTCCTTATATCCCACATATGAAGGAAACCATATGATAATTGTGTTTCTCTGACTTATTTCACTTAGCATAATATTCTCCCATTCCATCCATGTTGATATAAATGGTAGATATTCATCATTTCTGATGGCTGAGTAATACTCTGTTATATATGTGAACCACATCTTCTTTATCCATTCATCTGTTGAAGGACATCTCGGCTCCTTCCACAGTTTGGCTGTTGTGGACATTGCTGCTGTGAACATTGGGGTACACGTACCCCTTCTTTTCACTACCTCTGTATCCTTGGGGTAATACCCAGTAGTGCAATTGCTGGGTCATGGGTAGCTCTATTTTTAACTTTCTGAGGAACCTCCATACTGTTTTCCAGAGTGACTGTACCAGCTTGCATTCCCACCAACAGTAAGAGGGTTCCCCTTTCTCCACATCCTCGCCAACATCTGTTTTTTCCTGAGTTGTTTTAGCCATTCTGACTGGTGTAAGGTGGTATCTCATTGTGGTTTTGATTTGTATTTCCCTGATGGCTAATGATGTGGAGCACTTTTTCATGTGTCTGTTGGCATTTGTATGTCTTCTTTGGAGAAGTGTCTGTTTATGTCTTCTCCCCATTTCTTGACTGGATTATTTGTTTTATGGGTGTTGAGTTTGAGAAGTTGTTTATATATCTTGGATACCAGCCCTTTAATCTGTTATGTCATTTGCAGATATCTTCTCCCATTTCCGTAGGTTGCCTCTTAGTTTTGTTGATTGTTTCCTTTGCTGTGCAGAAGCTTTTTATCTTGATGAAGTCCCAGTAGTTCATTTTTTTTTAAGATTTTATTTATTTATTTGAGAGAGAGAATGAGATAGAGGGAGCATGAGAGGGGGGAGGGTCAGAGGGAGAAGCAGACTCCCCGCTGAGCAGGGAGCCCAACACGGGACTCGATCCCAGGACTCCAGGATCATGACCTGAGCCGAAGGCAGTCGCCCAACCAACTGAGCCACCCAGGCGCCCCCCCAGTAGTTCATTTTTGCTTTAAGAAGTTGCTTTGTCCTAGGTCGACAAAGTTGCTGCCTGTGTTTTCTAGGATTTTGATGGATTCTTGTCTCACATTGAGGTCTTTTATCCATTTTGAGTTTATCTTTGTGAATGGTGTAAGGGAATGGTTCAGTTTCATTCTTCTGTATGTAGCTGTCCAATTTTCCCAGCACCACTTATTGAAGAGACTGTCTTTTTTCCATTGGATATTCTTTCCTGCTTTGTCAGAGATTAATTGACCATAGAGTTGAGGTTCCATTTCTGAGCTCTCTATTCTGTGCCATTGATCTATGTGTCTGTTTTTGTGCCAGTCTCATACTGTCTTGATGATCACAGCTTTGTACTATAGCTTGAAGTCTGGCATTGTGATGCCCCCAGCTTTTGTTTTCTTTTTCAACATTCCCCTGGCAATTCGGGGTCTTTTCTGTTTCCATACAAATTTTAGGATTATTTGTTTCAGCTCTGTGAAAAATGTCAATGATATTTTGATAGGGATTGCATTCAATGTGTAGATTGCTCTGGGCAGAATAGACATTTTAACAATGTTTATTCTTCCAATCCATGAGCATGGAACATTTTTTCATCTTTTTTTGTCTTCCTCAATTTTTCATAAATGTTCTGTAGTTTCTAGAGTATAGATCCTTTACCTCTTTGGTTAGGGTTATTCCTAGCTATCTTACGGTTTTGGTGCAATTGTAAATGGGATTGACTCCTTAATTTCTCTTCTGTTTCATTCTTAGTGTATAGAAATGCAGCGGATTTCTATGTATTGATGATGTATCCTGCCACATTGCTGAACTGTTATATGAATTCTAACAATTTTGGGGTGGAGTCTTTTGGGTTTTCCACATGAAATATCATGTCATCTGTGAGGAGAGAGAGTTTGACTTCTTCTTTGCCAATTTGAATGCCTTTTATTTCTTTTTGTTGTCTGATTGCTGAGGCTAGGACTTCTAGTACTGTGTTGAACAATAGTGGTGAGAGTGGGCATCCCTCTCATGTTCCTGATCCTAAGGGAAAAGCTCTCAGTTTTTCTCCATTTAGAATGATAGTCGCTGTGGGCTTTTCATAGATGGCTTTTATGATGTTGAGGTACGTTTCCTCTATCCTTGTACTTTGAAGAGTTTTAATCAAAAAAGGATGATGTATTTTGTTGAATGCTTTCTCTGCATCATTTGAGAGGACCATATGGTTCCTGTCTTGTCTTTTCTTAATGTACTCTGTAATGTTGATTGATTTGCAAATGTCGAACCACTCTTGCATCCCAGGAATAAATCCCACCTGGTCGTGGTGAATAATCCTTTTAATGGACTGTTGGATCTGATTGGCTAGGATCTTATTGAGTATTTTGGCATCCATGTTCATCAGGGATATTGATCTGTAATTCTCCTTTTTAGTGGGGTCTTTGTCTGGTTTGGGGATCAAGGTAATGCTGGCCTCATAGAGTTTGGAAGTTTTGCTTCCATTTCTGTTTTTTGAAACAGCTTCAGTAGAATAGGTGTTATTTCTTCTTTAAATATTTGGTAGAGGGACGCCTGGGTGGCTCAGTTGGTTAAGCGTCTGCCTTCGGCTCAGGTCATGATCCCAGGGTCCTGGGATTGAGTCCTGCATCGGGCTCCCTGCTCCACGGGGAGCCTGCTTCTCCCTCTGCCTCTGTCTCTCTCTCTGTCTCTCATGAATAAATAAATAAAATCTAAAAATAAATAAATAAATAAATAAATAAATAAATAATTGGTAGGATTCCCCTGGGAAGCCGTCTATTCCCCAGACTCTTGTATTTTGGGGAGGTTTTTGGTTGCTGCTTCAATTTCCTTGATGGTTATGGGTCTGTTCAGGTTTTCTGTTTCTTCCTGTACAGTTTTGGTAGTTCATAAGTTTCCAGGAGTGTATCCATTTCTTCCAAATTGCCTAATTTGTTGGCATATAGTTGCTCATAATATGTTCTTATAATTGTTTGTGTTTCTTCGGTGTTGGTTGTGATGTTTATTTGGATCTTTTTTTCTTTCTTTTTAAAGATTTTATTTATTTGACAGAGAGAGACACAGCGAGAGAGGGAACACAAGCAGGGGGAGTGGGAGAGGGAGAAGCAGGCCCCCCACGGAGCAGGGAGCCCGATGCAGGGCTTGATCCCAGGACCCTGGGATCATGACCTGAGCTGAAGGCAGACACTTAACGACTGAGCCACCCAGGCGCCCCTTTTTTTTCTTTTTGATAAGTCTGGCTAGGGGTTTGTCAGTCTTATTCTTTCAAAGAGCCAGCTCCTGGTTTCATTGATCTGTTCTGGTTTCTATTTCATTGATTTCTGCTCTAATCTTTATTAATTCTCTTCTCCTGCTGAGTTTAGGCTTTATTTGCTGTTCTTTCTCCTGCTTCTTTAGGTGTAAGGTTAGCTTGTGCATTTAGGTTTTTTCTAATTTTTTTAGAGAGGCTTGGATGGCTATGTACTTTCCTCTTAGGACCGCCTTTGCAGTATCCCATGTTTTAAACTGATGTGTTTTCATTCTCATTAGTTTCCATGCATTGTTTAAGGTCTTCTTTAATTTCCTGGTTGACCCAAACATTCTTTAGCAGGATGCTCTTTAACCTCCAGGTGTTTGAGTTCCTTACAAATTTCTTCTTGTGATTGAGTTCCAGTTTCAAAGCATTGTGGTCTGATAATATGCAGGGAACAATCTCAGTCTTTTGGTATCAGTTGAGACCTGATTTGTTACCTGGTATGTGATCTATTCTGGAGAAAGTTCCCTGTGCACTCAAGAAGAATGAGTATTCTCTTTTTTTAGGATGGAATGTTCTGTATATGTTTGTGAAGTCCATCTGGTCCAGTGTGTCATTCAAAGCCCTTTGTTGATCTGCTTAGATCTGTTCATTGCTGTGAGTGGAGTGTTGATGTCTCGTACTATTAATCTATTATTATTGATCTGTTTCTTTACTTTGGTTATTAATTGGTTTCTATAATTGACTGCTCCCATGTTGGGGGCATAGATATTTACAATTGTTAGATCATCTTGTTGGATATAGTGTGATTTTTACCTTTAAGTATGATATAGTGTCTCTCTTTAAGTATGATATAGTGTCTCTCTGCATTTCTTACTACAGTCTTTTGTTTAAAAATCTAATTTGTGGGCGCCTGGGTGGCTCAGTTGCTTAAGCGACTGCCTTCGGCTCACTCAGGTCATGATCCTGGAGTCCCTGGATCGAGTCCCGCATTGGGCTCCCTGCTCGGCAGGGAGCCTGCTTCTCCCTCTGACCCTCCCCCCTCTCATGTGCTCTCTGTCTCTCTCATTCTCTCTATCTCAGATAAATAAATAAAATCTTTAAAAAAAAAAAATAAATAAATAAAATAAAAATCTAATTTGTTTGATATGAGGATTGCTACCCCAACTTTCTTTTGAGTTCCATTGGCATAGTAAATAGTTCTCCATGACCTTACTTTCAATATGGAGGTGTCTTTAGGTTCAAAATGAGTCTCTTAGGGCACCTGGGTGGCTCAGTCATTAAGCGTCTGCCTTCGGCTCAGGTCGTGATCCCAGGGTACTGGGATCGAGCCCCGCATTGGGCTCCCTGCTCAGCGGGAAGCCTGCTTCTTGGTGTTCCCTCTCTTGCTATATCTCTCTGTGTCAAATAAATAAATAAAGCTTTAAAAACACACACACACACACAAAATGAGTTTCTTGTAGCCAGCATATGGATGGGTCCTGCTTTTTTATCCAGTCTGATACTCTTTGTCTTTTTATTGGATCATTCAGCCCATTTACATTTAGAGTAACTATTGAAAGATATGAATTTAGTGCGATTGTATTGCTTGTAAAGTCCCTGTTTCTGTAGATTGTCTCTGTTACTTTGTGGTCTCTGTTACCTTGGGGGGTCTCTTCGCTTACAGGATCCCCCTTAATATTTCTTGCAGAGCTGGCTTGGTGGTCACATGTTCTTTCAGTTTCTGTCTGTCCTAGAAACTCTCTCTCTTTCCATTCTGAATGATAGCCTTGCTGGATAAAGTATTCTTGGCTGCATTTTCTTCTCATTTAGTACCCTGAATATATCATGCCAGCGCTTTCTGGCCTGCCAGGTTTCTGTTGACAGGTCTGATGGTATTGTGATGTTCCTTCCTCTGTAAGTAAGAAATCTCTTACTCCTAGCTGCTCTCAGGATAGCTTTCTTGGCTCTAAGATTTGCAAGCTTCACTCTTACGTGTCAGGTTGGTGATCTATTTTTATTGATTTTGGGAGGGGTCCTCCCTGCCTCTTGAATGTGAATGCTTGTTTCCTCCCCCAGATTAGAGAAGTTCTCAGCCATGATTTGCTCACATATACCTTCTAGCCCTCTCTCTCTCTCCACCCACTCTGGTATCCCGCTGATCCTGATATTGGTTCTTTTCAATGTATTATTAAATTCTCTAACTTGGGGCGCCTGGGTGGCTCAGTCGTTAGGCATCTGCCTTCGGCTCAGGTCATGGTCCCAGGGTCCTGGGATCGAGCCCCACATCGGGCTCCCTGCTCAAAGGAAGCCTGCTTCTCCCTCTCCCTCTCCCCCTGCTTGTGTTCCCTCTCTCACTGTGTCTCTCTCTGTCAAATAAATAAATAAAATCTTAAAAAAAAAAAATTCTCTAAGTTTCTCTTCATGTGCTATGAGTTGTTTTTCTCTTTTCTTCAGTTTCCTTCCTTTCCATCAGCCTGTCTTCTAGATCACTTATTCTCTCTTCTGCCTCATTTACCCTAGCTGTTAGAGCATCCAATTTAGACTGCATCGTATCATTTTTAAGTTCAGCCTGATTAGATCTCATTTTTTGCCCTTGGAGATTCTGCATTGTCATGTATGCTTTTTTCAAGCCTGGCTATTAGTTTTATCATTGCTATCCTGAATTCTATCTTTGACTTCTTGCTTATATCCATATCCATTAGTTCTGTGGCAGAGAACATTGCCTCTGGTTCTTTTCTTTGTTGTGAGTTCCTCCTCCTAGTCATTCAGGCTAAGGATGGTTGAGCAAATTAAGGGAGTCCAAAATACCAACCATGACCCAAGCAAAATGCACCCTAGAAAAAATCCAAAGTGGTCGGAAGCTACTACAGACACGCTAACAAAGCCAAGATGATCCAAAACAATAAACGGGGGGAGGGGAGACTATAATCTCTCAGGGTGGACAGAGTAAGGTAATCTGCCTGTTCCTGATTGATTTTTGGTTACAGAAGACGCTATATCCCAAAATTGCAAAGAAATCAGAACTTATATATATACATATATATGTACGTATCAAGATAAAGTTGAATAGAGTGAAAAGCAGACTAGTATGGGGCATAAATCTATAAAATGTAGATGTGAAAAAAAATGAAAGTTAAAAAGTGACTTAAAAACATTAAGTTGGGGGTGCCTGGGTGGCTCAGTTGGTTAAGCGACTGCCTTCGGCTCAGGTCATGATCCCAGAGTCCTGGGATCGAGTCCTGCATCAGGCTCCCTGCTCAGCAGGGAGTCTGCTTCTCCCTCTGACTGTACCCCCTCTTGTGCTCGCTTGCTCTCTCTCAAATAAATAAAATAAAACCTTTAAAAAAATAAACATAAGTTGAGAAATAAGAACCTATTTGAAATGGGAACAGGGTGAAAAAAAAAAAAGAAATGTAAAATTTTAGCCTGGAATATAAACAAGTCATGAGGGAACACCTGGAGCTCAATACATTATTTTTCCCTGGCGCTGGAGTTTTATAGTCCTGTGGGAAATAAGCTTGTCATTTACCTGTTCTTCTAGTCTGCCTTCTGGGGGAGGGGCTTGCTGCTCGGCTTCTCAGGCATCTTTGCCTGAGTGGAGTTGCCCCACTCCTTGTCAGGAGGATGGGCTTAACGTGGGCTTAATGTGAGCTGGTCATCTATATGGCTTTTGTTTCCTGGTGGCTTTCCGTGCCTCTTTAGAAGGTCAGAGCAAATATGGCCATGCGATAATCTCTGGCCCAGAGCTGCAAGGTTGCAGTGCCGTTCTTCAGTAATCCCTCCAGGTCAAACCATTTCCACTTCTATGTGTACCAAACTCCACAGACTCAACGCTGTTTGTGCCCACTGCAACTCTCCCAGGGCAGTTCCAGGGACACCCCCTCCCCCAGCATCTCTGTGCCTTTTGCCTTTGCAATTGTGAGCGGCCGTGGGCTCACATGTGCACCCTCTTCCGGGGCTCCCAGGTCATGGCTGGTCCTTTTGGGGGCCACACTGACCTGAGAGCTGTTTTCCATTTGTGGGTGCAGGCTCTGTGTGCGCCAAACCACCAAATCCCGAGGTTTGCGCCCACTGCAACTCTCCCTGGGGGAGTTCTGGGGACCCTCAAGCGTCTCTGTGCTTTGTGTCTTTGCGACCACTCGCGCACACACCCAGTTCCACTGTTCCCAGGTCACGGCTGGGTGTTGCCCTAGTGTCCTTCCTGGGGTCGCTGCCACCCTCAGAGTTGCCCAGTTATGGGCGCAGCTGTTTTGTATCTCCCCTGGGATGTTGAACAGCCCATACCTTTTAGTCCTTTTCAGGGTGCTCAGGCAGAGAGCAGTCTCCCTACTGGTCTGGCTCGGGGTTTATGGCAACCAGAGCTGGGAGTCCCTTTTGGGCTCGCTGACCATAACCAGTCTTCCCATTCCACTGCTTGGGCACTCTCTTCAGGCTCCCCCATTCTTTCTGAGTCTCTTGGGATCCTGGGACTACAATGATCCACCTAGAATTCTGCCCTACTCATCCCCTGTGCTCTTTTCAGAAAGGGATGTCTCTCACTGGAGCAGATTTCTAAGGGTCCCAATTTTCCCTCCAGTGTTTTATCACTTTCCGGTGGCCGGCTTGTGGAGGCTCCCTCCCCGCTCCGTTTATCTTTTGATATTTCCCCTGAAGGTTCTAGATTCCACACCTCCTACCTTGCAAAAAGTAGTTGTTTTTCTGCTTGTAGAGATCCAGATAAATTTTCTTACATCTCAGATTGAATTCGTGTGTGTTCAGAATGGTTTGATAGATATCCAGCTAAATTCAAGGGACCCGATGAAATGAGGTCACCTGCTCTGCTGCCATCTTACCCACAAATATTTATATTTATTTTTTAATAATGTGCAAGGCTTGAACTCATGACTCTGAGATCAAGACCTGAACTGAGATTAAGAGTCAGATGCTTCGGGCGCCTGGGTGGCTCAGTTGGTTAAGCGACTGCCTTCAGCTCAGGTCATGATCCTGGAGTCCCGGGATCGAGTCCCGCATCGGGCTCCCTGCACAGCGGGGAGTCTGCTTCTCCCTCTGCCCCTCCCCCCTCTCATGTACTCGCTCTCTCTCATTCTCTCTCTCTCAAATAAATAAATAAATAAATAAATCTTTAAAAAAAAAAAAAAAGAGTCAGATGCTTCACCAACTGAGCCACCCAGGTGCCCCTAAGCCTCCAACTATTATTATAGAACTATTTCTCTTTTCAACTCAGTCAGTTTTTGCTTCATATACTCTGATGGTCTGTCATTAGGTGCATAAATGTTTATAATTGTTTTATCTTGCTATAGTGAACTTTTTATTAACATATAAATGTCCTTCGTTGTCTCTTGTAACTTTTTTTTATTTAAGCTCTTATTTTTGTCTGAGAAATAACAAGTGTTGGCGAGGATGTGGAGAAAAGGGAACCCTTGTGCACTGTTAGTAGGATTGTAGCCACTGTGGAAAACAGTGTGGAGGCACACTCCAGCTCTCACTACCACTCAGCTGCAGGCAGGTGGCATGGAGATAACATAAACATGTCTGTCACTCATCTCCAGGGAAGATGTGAGGATCCTACCTGGGAAGTGTTGTCATCATTCATTGTTTGTAAACATTAAAGTGGCAAAAGGGAAATGTTATAAAATGATTCAACAGACCCAATTATCATAAAAGTGATAGGCCAGTCATCCATGAAACTCAAGAAAAGTTCATTAGATTAACTAGACTTTGTGGAGTGGAATGTGCATTTCTAACTGCAGTTCCCTAATTATCACTTAAAATTTTACCATTTTGTATATTTGACCTATATTTTTGTTTGGGTCTTAGATACCTGATAATATAAATTCTAAGGCAATAAAAAATTACCTTTTTTATGTTCTATAGATAATTCTAGATATTCCTGGAAAATTATACAGATTTAAAAATTGAAAACAATTTTGGACAAAGAAAATTATCAGTTTTACTTTTTCCACTTATCTGTCAACTGAGTAATTTTGGAGAACAGAGAATTGTAAACATTCTATGAATATCCTCAACACAAACAGAAGGCCATCTTAAGGTGAAAATCCTCTTTTATAACTGATAAACCAGAGACTCTCTCAAATCTGAGAGATCTTAGGACTTCTGGCAGAGCCATGCCTTGGGTGCCTTAATTGTCTCAGTCACTCCTGAGATTAACAATGCAGTGATGTCCTGCCATAGCATTCATCTCTTCAAGTCCAAATCTCAGAGTGACCCAGCTGAGCATAGGCCTGTGGTAGGTTTTTCCAACATTCATTGTTCTTTTTATAAACAAAATCTTTTATAATGGCCTGTAACTCCAGGTGTGTAGGATTTTTCTCTTATTTTCATTTTTACTTCTTCTCTGTCCCCAACTGCCCCTCTTTCTGCTTTCTTTGGGTATTCACCTATTAGCTCCTGGTGGCCCTTAGTGGCCTTTGCTGTGAGTGTTGACCACCCTTTCTTGGGCATCCCAGTCAGCCTCAGATGGGCTGGGGTCAGCATCCAGGAGGGCAGTGGTAGCAGCGGCCTGATTTTCCAACGGTGGTTTTGAGGAGGAAACTCTTAGTATGCTAATGGACACTGGCTTTAGGAGTGCCCAAACACATCAACCAGGAGACTTGTGATCTTAAGTCTGTTGAGAAACCTCCTTGGGTATCTTGGGGGATGAGAATGAAGTGACCCTTCCCCTTGACAAAGATTCTGTCCTGGGAAGATTCTACTCAGGGTTCTCTGAACTTTCCAACTGGCATTCTTCTGAGTTCTCTGCATTGTCCAGTTTTAGTAAGAGTCCTGCTAAGTCATTTCAGCCAGAGTCCCCACCCTCAGTATCTGGTCAGGTTCCTTATCATCCTCCACCATCCCCCAGGGAGGGTGTCTGATCACCCTGGCCTGCCTCCAGCAAGAATCCTATGAGGTCCATTTAGCCCTGGTCAAAGACAGACTAGGATCATACACATGCTTCTGATGTCCATTCTTACCAGACCTCTTGGTGACTCCCGGAGCTTTGTATGATCTCCCCCTCCCCATTCTCTACATCTGGACTTTGACGTCTATGATAGCAGCTTTGAGTGACATAGGGCTTAGTGGTCAGACTGAGGACTGTGGAATGTGGGATGAGTAGGGGGGCAAGGGGAGCACAAACAAACACAGAAAAGTTTAGTGGTCAGCATACATGCAGGACTGTGCACAGGCCAGAGAGGTCCTGGGACATGCTGGGGTACAGCACTCCTTCACTGTTGGCAGCAGTAAAGCCTGTGGATTTTAGGTCCTGCTTAATGGGCACACATCACAAGGGAGATACTGGGTTTGAGGAGCCTGTGAGGACTACAGAAAATGCCAGCTCAGTGCAAGTGACGGATGGTCAGTGCACAGTTGTTGGAAAGGACATCTCCCCTTAGCTTGCACAGAACAACTTCTAAAGCAGACAGTTGCCCTGCAAGCGCTTTCACATCTCTCTTCTAGTCCAAGACAATCCTGCAGGAATGCATGTCTTAGGGTGGCCATGCCTCCTCCACCCTCAAGGGGAGTGGTCTAACTTCCAGTGAGGGGGTGCTGGTGCTGTCTCTGCCCATGTTTGTACTGTGAGTGCACACGTATTCCCCTGTGTGCACACCTGAGGGATTGAGGGGTGGAAGAGTGCAGTATGTCTGGTTGGTTGTAACTGTGTACCTGAAGGCACAAGGGCTTCTGCTGTGCCTGTCTTTAGCATGGTATGGTCCTAAGGACATGCACATATGTCACCACCTGTAAGTCTGGACCACAGGCCACATGTAGCTATTTGAATTAAAAAATTTTTTTTTAGATTTTTACTTATTTGAGAGAGAAAGAGAGTGCACAAGTTGGGAGGAGAGGCAGAGGGAGAGGGAGAAGCAGACTCCCCACTGATCGGGAAGCCCGATATGGGACTCAGTCCCAGGACACTGGGATCCTAACAGGAGACAAAGGCATAAGCTTAACCAGCTGAGCCACCCAGGCACCCCTGAATTTAAATTTAAATAAAACTAAACAAAATTTAAAATTCAGCTCCTTGGTCACACCAGCCACATTTCAGAGTGCTCAATCCATATATGATAGTGGCTGCTGATTGGACAGCACAGATCTAGAACATTTTCATTATCACAGAAACTTCTACAGGACATCCCTGCTCTAGAGTATTGTTTGTGCACCCACGTGTTTGTATGTGTCCTAGTCCATGAATGTATCCTTGGGTCAGTCCCCATTTGTGCATGAGGGTCAGGTTTCTCCATGTGCTGCTTGCATGTGTGTACCCAGGAGTGCTTTCATGAGTTCACATGGTTGTGTGTGTTCCTGGCTCTGCAGGTAGGATAATGGCAACAAGGAGTCACATAGGGTTAGATGTCAGTCTGGGACAGAGTTCAACTTTGCTGAGCTTCAGTTTCCTCACATGTAAGATAGCAGTAGTAATCCTTTCCTGCCACTGTGTTGTTGTAAATGATGGAGTGCCGATCATTATCATCCTTATTTCAGCTATAGCAGAGATCTTAGAGATATATTCCAAAATACAACGTAAGTGGTTACTGTGTACGACACCCCTATGATGATTGTTCCTGAACATCTCTGGTGACAAACAGTATTATTAGTGAGCGCCTCCAGATACTGGGAGAGATGCTCATTACCTTGAGCTATAATCTGTCATCTCTACCAGCTAACACTAGTCCTTCTGTCAGGGTACAGACAGTCTTTACCCAATGATAGTCCTTGAGTTATTTGAAGGTAATATCTTGTCTTGTCCAAATTTTTTTTTTTTGTCTTGTCCAAATCTTCTTTACCAAAAGTTCACTTCCACACTTCTTGCCAATCTGATCATGTCTTCTAATATGTCATGTTTGTAAAGATCCCTTTGCTCCTTACTCCCAAATGTATGGACTCGTCAGACTCTATTGGAGTGCGGTCTGATTGGGCTATCGGTATTTGTACTCATTAGTAGTTAGTTGATAATACAAATAAGTTTTGCTAAATCTTGGTGGTTTCCAAAGGCCACAGTTCAAAGTTAAAAATTAGTAAAATTCTCTTATTAGAAGAAAAAATGTGCTTTCCTGTTAATCAGAAACATTCCACATTGCTCAGGTTTTCTGCTCCTGATTAAAGAGGACTGGAACAAACATACATGTGTCTGCTACTAATGAGGTTAAAAGGAATAAAGTAATGTTATCAAATCTTATAGAAGGTCGTAGTTACAATCTAAAAACAGAACCATAAAATCTGTTATCTTCCCTTCCCAGAGGGAATTTTGAGTTCAGGAATAAATGGGCCTCAGACCATGTTGAGGGAGAGTTCAGAGTCATCTTTGGAGACCAGAGTTTCTAATGGTCCACGCTTCACAAGAATTCATACTGATTCATAGAACCATGTCATACTGATATCGCCAATTCCAGTCCAGCACCACAGAGTACATTAGAGCCTTCCTCCTTTACTTTTTCTGTAGTTTCTTTCTCCAACAGAGAGAACCTGGCTGTTGTTATCCATAATATATTTACTTCTTTCTTAATCCTAGAGTATACATATGATGTGGGGTACACAACCCCAATCCTTTTTGATTTTAATGATTTCTGAGTTGTTACCAACATTTATAAATGTAAGGACAATTAAAAGTATACCCAGTGTTCCTCTTTCTGTTCCTTCAGCCCTATTCCCATTTCCGCATCCTCACCCCTTGTCCATTCCCATCTCTATCATCTCATTAGTTTTTTTTTTTTTTAAGATTTTATTTATTTATTTGAGACAGAGAGAAAGAGAGAGCACATGAGAGGGGGGAGGGTCAGAGGGAGAAGCAGGCTCCCTGCTGAGCAGGGAGCCCGATGCGGGACTCGATCCCGGGACTCCGGGATCATGACCTGAGCCGAAGGCAGTCGCTTAACCAACTGAGCCACCCAGGCGCCCTCATCTCATTAGTTTTTAGTTTATATTTCCTGTGGGGTTTTTTTGCACATGTGATAGATATATGTATATTTGCCTGTTTCCTTTACTTTCTTGTATAAAAAGTAGATACTTCATGAGAAAGTTCTTACCTTTAAGTCCAATCCAATACCTAGACAAATGGCATAATCTCAAACATTTAGCAACTTCAAGTGAATACATAAGGAATGAAGAAAAGCTTCTAAAACTAATCTGAATTATGTACTCTATTTTCTATTTTTCTCTGTCTGTAAATATTCTTGTCCTGCATATGAGTGTCCAAAGGCACTTAACCATTCAACAAACGTGTGACCACAAAACAGTGGCAGGCATCCTGTTTGCCACTCTGGTCTGTTGAAACACTCATCTCTGTTTCTAAACTAAGAGTATATGCAAGCTTAGAAACTTCTGATGGGCGAATGCAAGAGTTCAGGCTAAGTGGATGGATCTCTGATGCCACTCAGCCCCAAGATTCTGTGGGGCTCTGTTCCCATGGTGTCATGGTTCTAATATTCCGAACTGTGGGAGAATCATTTTGCTGAGACATTTACGGGAAGCCTCACTCCTGTTTTGACCTTCCTCTGCCAAAGTTTGACCATGGGTGGAATGGGCTACACAGTGAAGAAGCGCACCTTGACAATAGGAGATCCCATATACCTGCGGAAGGCCCTTGTGAACAATGCTGGAGAGGAGAAGAGGACTAGGCTCCACATTCAAAAACTCCAGAAGGCTTTAGATACCCGGTTCAGGGAAATTGATAAAGAAAAAGCATCCCTGAGGAAGTTTTTAGGAAAGCTTCACAAGACAACTGGCTATTTCACTCGACTGCCCTTCTGGTGACCAGTGCCACAATGGGTGAGGAATTCATGGAAAAGGCTCAATACAAAACACATCTGCGTCCCCTGCTATCTCTGTGTGACCCAAGAAAGCAGTATAAGGAACCACTGAGACAAGTTGAAAAAGACTATACACTGAAGATCCAAGTAGAATGTCTGTAAGGGAGTCAACAGATATCTCCTACAAAAGAGAGAATAAGGCCTTGCTGTTTCCAGATGATCCCATGCTGTTACAACTTCAAGTGGTAACAGGCAGTGCATACACTATTTCCATTCAAACGTTCCTTAAGACAAGAATAAAGCTTAGCTATTATAGAGATCGTTCTGATATTGATCATGGAATACATCATATATTTGCCTTCTTTTCTCATTGATAACAATTATTTTCCTATACTTTAATAGCACGAATAAAAGTTGAGGGAAAAATTAGGAAAAGCATAGAATCTTGAGTTTATAAAAGAACTTGACTCAAATCTAGGCTTTGCCATGTGTTACCTGTGTGATCCTGGACTTAGAAACTCCTTTCTCTCATTCAAGATGGCGATGATAACACCTCTATTAAAAGATTGCTTTAAGGGTTAAATAAGATACTGTACATACAGGGCATATTGCAGATAGCCCAACATGGTAATAGCTAGTATTGTAATTGATTCTGTTTTATTTGTATTACTGTGTAATGGAGCTGTGGTTCTATTCCTAGCTTTCTAATATCTTAGGTCTCTAGGCAAGTCTGTTTCCATCCCTGGGCCTTTGATTTTGCATGGCTGTAATGTGAGAACTGGACTGGACCATCTCCAAAGCCCCTTCCAGCTGTGAGCTTGTTAACACAGTACTACTTCAGAAGGTGTCTGCAGCACAGAGAAAGGATCCAGCAATCAGAATGCATACCTAGGTGACTAGGGGCTTGGATACATTTTCTTTTTCTTTTTTTAAAGATTTTATTTATTTGACAGAGAGACAGCGAGAGAGGGAACACAAGCAGGGGGAACGGGAGAGGGAGAAGCAGGCTTCCCGCCGAGCAGGGAGCCCGATGCGGGGCTCGATCCCAGGACCCTGGATCATGACCCGAGCTGAAGGCAGACGCTTAATGACTGAGCCACCCAGGTGCCCCTTGGATACATTTTCTATTTAGCCATGACTTACTTACCAATCACATGTTTAAAGATACACGTTATTCAAGTATGTATATTCTTAGCATCCTCTTGTGATTTATTTTCTAGGTGACTGCAGAGCAAGTGCAGCCTAGTTCATGAAAGCCTTTGGGATTAAGTCACATGTCTTTATTACTTCTTTAGGCTCTGCCATCCAGCAGACATGGATTCTGCCAGATACTGCTGTATGATACTAGGCAAGTTAGCTAATACTTAAAATACCCTCCCTGTACCATAAATTGCCTAGATTTTTCAACTGTACAATGGGAATAATAGTACTTCACTCAGAAGACTGTTGTGATGTCTTCCTATGATACCACGTATATGTCTTAGCACATCTGACACTGCTGGAATTCATTACGTAGAATTGCTGTGGTCATTTCTGGGAATAGGCGACAACTGGAGCTTCTGGGCTAAGAAATGGCATTATGGATTCTGTCAGCACTCATAGTGTGAGTCATTACTCTTGGATCTCAGATAAGACAACTTGCTTAGCTAGATCTCAATCACCTGCAACAGAAGTGTGTATACATGTATTTAAAAAAAAGATGAGAGAGATCTAAAGATAGAATGTAGTGAGTTTGAGGATTTCAAGAAAAAGACATGACCACAGACAGCAGAAGTACACAGTAAGTTTTATTTGGATGGTGTTTGATGGGTTGCATGAGGGGCAAAGCCCTTTACAGGAGACCTTCCAGAGGCAGTGGCACAGGACTACTGCCCAGAAGGGGAACAGGGCATAGGAACTCCTAGGAGAGCGGGGGTTTCGGATAGGGGGCTTAGGTGTCTAGGCACTGTTGCTCAGCAACAAGATGGAAAGTGCATTGGTCTGCTCAGGCTGCTGTAGCAAGGTACCACAAACGAAGTGACTTAAATACAAATTGATTCTCTCAGGTCTGGAGGCTAGAAATCTAGGGTCAAGGTGTCAGGGCAGGTTTCTCTGGAGGTCTCACCTTGGCTTGTAGGTGGCTGCCTTCTCCCTGCATCCTACAGGGTTGGCCACGTGCATGTTTGTCTCCTGATCTCCTCTTCTTGTAAGGACACAGTTACATCGGATTAGGGCTGACCTTAATGATCTCGTTGTATTTTAGCTCTTTAAAGACCCTATCTCCAAATAAAATCACATTCTGTGGTACTAGGGGTTAGGATGACAACATATGAATTTGGGCATGTTCATATGTTCTGAAAGGCAGCAGCAGTGTAGGGTCTTTCACGGCCCCAATGTTTGCCTTACCTGTGGCTAGCAGATGTTGGGTGCAGTTTCACAGGGTGTGCAAAGCAGCTAGGCTTTAAATGGGCTTATTTGGACTGTATTTAAAGCACACATGTAAAAATATATAAAAAATTGAATTTGGTACCAGTATGCTTTGAACTAGAAGTCTCAGCCTGCTGTGAAGAAATAAACAGCATAGGGGCCAATATATGGGGCATTTTTGGCTGATTTACGTAACAGTCCATCTGCTGGCTCCATGTTTGTTTTATAATTGAAATTGTGTGTTACTTTGTATTGCCTGAGTCTGGAGCCAGTAATAAAGCATTCTAAAGACCCCATGTCCTACAAGGCACAAAGCAGGATTTCAAAGCCCACTTACAGCTAGCTGGGGAGAAGGTCAGGAGAATAGGTCAGAAAAGGAGATTTTTACTTGTTCGATCTGTTTCGTCAGTAAAGTGACATTATGGCCCCATTGATACATGTCTCTGGCTATCTGTTAAAGCTTGATGAGTATTACCAACCCACAAGCAGCAAGATATGTGAGCAAGTGTACAGACCTCCCTCCTTTAACAGCTCATAAGAAACTAAGGCTTTGCAATTATCTAACACCATGGTCCTAAAGTACACTGACATTCAGCCAAGAGTTCCAGTCCCTGAGCCATTTAGTTTCTGTGGACAATTCCTTGGACACAGCTGTTTTCTTTTAATTGTTGTAAACCTGTATACCTTTTGTCCTCAGATTGGTGATTCTAGAGTGGTTAGCACCAGGGAGACTGCTGGGAGAACTTGTTTGTGGCATTGGAGAGGTTCAGCTAGCATGTGGACTTGGGGGATTCCCTTGCTGAGTAAAAATCTACTGGAATTTTGAGCCATATCCAAGTACAGAAAGTACTTTGCAGGGTTGGAGGAAAGCTTGTGACAGGGAGGCCATTTGATTTTCTTTCAGGTCCACCAGGCTCCCTCTGCTCCCTGTATGTTCTGTGTTCCTGAGAAAGTACAGTTTGTGTGGCTTAGTGCAATTCCAATTATAGTCTAATGGGCATGGGTGTTAACTTTCACATTTAGCACCTGGGTCAACTAAGTGGGTTTTGTGCTTAGCCTACCACTGCCTACACATTTCTGTGACTAGCCTCACACAGATTCATTGGATGTCAGTGCTGCTGTTGAATGTTGTTGAGGGGAGTAGGTGCATGTTGATGAGTGAGGTTTACAGACTTTGGCAAGGGGAGAGCTATTATGCTTATGTGCACCAAAATCAAGTTGTTAGAATCAAACCCAGCATGCGAGTAGGTCTGTTTAGGTATATATCACTGTGGCTAAGGCCATATGCAGGTTTGGTTTGGTGAGCAGTTGTATGTTCTTTCTAGCTCAGATTATTGTGCAGTAGTGATTGAGCTTCCCACAGATTGCCAGTAGTAAGAAGCATCAGTGTGCTTTCATGGGTGTGGAATGAGCTTCACAGGTGCTCTTGGTGGTTTGAACAAAAGCTAATTTAGCTGTGTACCACATTAGATCCTCTGCCATGGGGCACTCACACATAGGATCCTCACAGATGGGCCAAGTTATTTCAAAAATAGACATCAGTTGTATTACACATTTGGCCCATTTCTGCCCCTGTTTATGAGAATGTTGCTGTGTTTCACTGTGGGACCACCTGCTCCATTGTCATTGTCTAGGGTAGATGTTTTACAACTTTTGTAGCTTCAGGGGTGGTACCTTGAGAGGTAGTGGGGTGATCACATCAGTAAAGCTCCTCCCAGGTTGGCTGTTACCTCCAATGGCTGCACCAGTTTGCATTCCCACCCCCAGTGTAAGAGAGTTCCTTTTTCTCCACATCCTCATCAACACTAGTTCTTGGGTTGTTTTTGCCATTCTCACAGGTGTGAGGTGATATCTCATTGTAGTTTTGATTTGCATTTTTCTGGAGATGACTCATGTTGAGCATCTTTTCATGTCTGTTCACCATCTGGATGCCCTTTGGAGAAATGTCTGTTCATGTCTGATGCCCATTTTTTAATTGGGTTGTTTTTTGGGTGTTGATTTGTATCAGTTCTTTATATATTTTGCATACAAACTCTTTATTGGATATATCATTTGCAGATATCTTCTACTCAGTAGATTGCTGCTTAGTTTTGTTCTCTCCTGCACTGTATACAAGTTTTTATTTTTTTAATTTAAATGCAATTAGCCAACATATCATCAGTTTCAGATGTAGTGTTCAATGATTCATCAGTTGCTTATAACACCCAGTGCTCATCACATCATGTGCCCTAATTAATGCCCATCACCCAGTTACCCCATTCCCCACCCACCTCCCCTCCTACAACCCTGTTTCTTTCCCAGAGTCAAAAGTCTCTCATGGTTTCTCTCCCCCTTTGTTTCTTCCCATTCAGTTTTCCCTCTGTTCCCATATTGTCCTCTGCACTACTTCTTATATTCCACATATGAGTGAAACCGTATGCTAATTATCTTTCTCTGATTGACTTATTTCACTTAGCATATTACCCTCCAGTTCCATCCATGTCAGTGCAAATGGTAGGTATTCATCCTTTCTGATGGCTGAGTAATATTCCATTATATATATGAACTGCATCTATTTATCCATTCATCTATTGAAGGACATCTTGGCTCCTTCCATAGTTTGGCTATTGTGGACATTGTTGCTATGAACGTTGGGGTGCATGTGCCCCTTCTTTTCACTACATCTGTATCTTTGGGGTAAATACCCAGTAGTGCAATTGCTGAGTCATAGGGTAGCCCTAGTTTCAACTTTGTGAGGAACCTCCATACTGTTTTCCAGAGTGACTGTACCAGCTTGCATTCCCACCAACAGTGTAAGAGGGTTCCCCTTTCTCCACATCCTTGCCAACATTTGTTGTTCCCTGTCTTGTTAATTTTAGCCATTCTGACTGGTGTAAGGTGGTATTTCATTGTGGTTTTGAATGGTATTTTTCTGATGGCAACTGATGTGGAGCATTTTTTCATGTGTCTATTGGCCATTTTATGTCTTTGGAGAAGTATCTGTTCAAGTCGTCTGCCCATTTCTTATTTTTTATTTTTTAATTATGTTTAGTTAGCCACTGTATAGTACGTCATTAGTTTTTGATGTAGTGTTCAATGATTCATTAGTTGCATATAATAGCCAGTGCACATCACAACACATGCCCTCCTTAATACCCATCACCCTGTTACCCCCCCAACCCCCTCCCCTCTGAAACCCTCAGGTTGTTTCCCAGAGTCCATAGTCTCTCATGGTTCGTCTCCCACTGATTTCTCCCCCTTCAGATTTCCCTCCCTTCCCCTGTGGTCCTCTGTGCTATTGCTTATGTTCCACATATGAGTGAAACCACATGATAATTATCTTTCTCTGCTTGACTTACTTCACTTAGGATAATCCCCTCCAGTTCCATCCATGCCAATGCAAATGGTGGGTATTCATCCTTTCTGATGGCTGAATAATATTCCACTGTATATATGTACCACATCTTCTTTATCCATTCATCTGTTGAAGGGCATCCCAGCTCCTTCCACAGTTTGGCTGTTGTGGACATTGCTGCTGTGAACATTGGGGTGCATGTGTCCCTTCTTTTCACTACATCTGTATCTTTGGGGTAAATACCGAGTAGTGAAATTGCTGGGTTGTAAGATAGCTCTATTTTTAACTTCTTGAGAAACCAGAACCTCCATACTGTTTCCCAGAGTGGCTGTACTAGCTTGCATTCCCACCAACAGTGTAAGAGGGTTCCCCTTTCTCCACATCCTCACCAACATTTGTCGTTTCCTGTTTTGTTAGTTTTTGCCATTCTAATTAGTGTAAGGTGGTATCTCATTGTGGTTTTGATTTGTATTTCCCTGATGGCTAATGATGTTGAGCATTTTTTCATGTGTCTGTTAGCCATTGTATGTCTTCTTTAGAGAAGTGTCTGTTCATGTCTTCTGCCCATTTTTTGAGTATTAAGTTTGAGAAGTTCCCTTTATAGATCTTGGTTATCAGCTTTTTATCTGTAATGTCATTTGCAAATATCTTCTCCCATTCCGTGGTTTGCCTCTTAGTTTTGTTGACAGTTTCCCTTGCCATGAAGAAGCTTTTTATCTTGATGAAGTCCAGAAAGAGCATACTTGCTTTTGTTTCCCTTGCCTTTGCAGACTTGTCTTGAAAGAAGTTCCCGATGTCGAGAGTTTACTGCCTATATTCTCCTCTAGGATTTTGATGGATTCCTATCTCACATTGAGGTCTTTTATCCATTTTGAGTTTATCTTTTTTTTTTTTTTTTAAACAATGAGTTTAGTTTTTCTCTGTGCATTTGCAAAACACTTAGGACCAACATAGAAAAAAAAATAAAACCGGGCGCCTGGGTGGCTCAGTTGGTTAAGCGACTGCCTTCGGCTCAGGTCATGATCCTGGAGTCCCGGGATCGAGTCCCATGTCGGGCTCCTTGCTCAGCAGGGGGTCTGCTTCTCCCTCTGACCCTCCCTCCTCTCGTGTGCTCTCTCTCTCTCATTCTCTCTCTCTCAAATAAATAAATAAAATCTTTAAAAAAATAAATAAATAAAACCTCCTGTGAAAAACATTACACTTAAGGGAAAAAAAAAAAAAAAAAAAGCCTGAGAGGGATTAGTGCCTTAGCCATAGAGAGCTACAGCAACTCTGATTGGTCCAAGGAATTGAAAAGATAATTGGGAAGATAGAACAGGAGGCAAGAGAACGAGAAATTACTGAGGAAGAGGGCCTCGAAGTGGGCCACGAGGGGGAACTGGAGGCTGGGGGGTGGGCCGGGGTGGAGGGAGGGGCCCCCGCTGGTAGCCATAGGGTGGGGGTCATGGAGGCCCAGTGTATCCATGAGGAGGCATCAGTGGAGGAGGTCCACGCATCCCATGTGGAGGCAGAGGACCTGGGTGACCCATGGGAGATCCAAATGGAGGCCCTCAAGGGGGATGCCTATTGGAGAAGGTCTAGGATGAGGCATTCCAGGTGGCGGTCGGGGTGGTGGCTGCCCCCCAGAGCCTGGGGGCCCAGCATGGGGGTGTCATAAGCCATGAGGGCCATGGTGGGCCAGCTGCATCTAAGACATCCCTCAATGGGGCATCCCACCCGGTGGGAATGGGTGAGGATGTGAGTGTCCATGTCCAGGATGTCCAGCCCCTGGGGTTCCTGCTGATGGTGGGCCATGTTCTCCAGCCCCAGGAGGCAGAGGTGGTGGGGGCATGGCTGGGGGTATCCCAGGTGGAAGGGATCCAGGAGGCAGCACTGGGTGTGGAAAGACCCATGAGGAGGCATGCCTGGTGGAGGAAGCCCAGACACCAATGATGATACCACAGAATTGGGGGCTGAGGGTGGAGGGGGTGCATCTGCAAACAGCTGATGAGGGTGGTCGGCCTGGGAGAGTGGGTTCTGGGCTGCCAGAAGTTGTTCAGCTGCTGAGCCATGGCGCTTACCCTTGGAGTCCTTCTTGAAGGCATAGGACACAGTGATAGGGCCGTTACAGAGATACTGCCCATTCATGGCCTCAATAGCTGCATCTGGAGCATCAAATGAAGCAAAATTAATAAAGGCATAACCTTTGGAGTTGCCTGTGTCAGGGTCCCGCATAATCTTCGGGGTTTGTAAGATGACCCCAAAGGCGCCGAAAGTATCATAAAGCAGCTTCTCATCAATCTCCGGGTCTAGATTGCCAATGAAAATGTTGGCCACCACATCCAGGTTCTTGTGAGCTGATGCTTTGTTCACCTGTATTGGTTTCCCATAGAGTTTGATCATGTTCATGACCTTAATGGCATAGTCAGCATCTTCCTCACTCAAGAATTTCACAAAGCCATAGCCTTGGTGCTTACCTGTGACTCTATCCTTTGGCATGTGGGTGTTGACTACTGGCCCTGCCTGAAGAAATAGCTCCCACAGCAATGGTTCACTAACCTTCTCATCCAGGCCCCTGACGTGGACAGTGGCATCCTGTTTCTGCTTGGAGACTGGCCTGGCTGCCGTGGCGAAAGAGCTCCCGCAGTCTCCAGGCAGCTATCCCGCTCTCTGACCGCAGTCACTACTTCCACTTCTGGGGCCATTTTGAGTTTATCTTTGTGTACAGTGTAAGGGAATGGTCCAGTTTCATTCTTCTATATGTAGCTGTCCAGTTTTCCCATCACCACTATTGAAGAGACTTTTTTCCATTGGATATTTTTTCCTGATTTGTCAAAGATTAGTTAACCACAGAGTTGGCGGTCCATATCTGGGCTCTCTATTCTGTTCCATTGATCTATGTGTCTGTTTTTGTGCCAGTACCATGCTGTCTTGGTGATCACAGCTTTGTAATATAGCTTGAAATCGGGCAATGTGATGCCCCCAGCTGTTTTTCTTTTTCATCATTCCGTTGGCAATTTGGGGTCTTTTCTGGTTCCACATAAATTTTAGGATTATTTGTTCCAGCTCTTTGAAAAATGCCAATGGTATTTTAATAGGGATAGCACTGAAAGTGTAAATTGCTCTGGGCAGGATAGACATTTTAACAATGTTTATTCTTCCAATCCATGAGCATGGAATATTTCTCCATCTTTTTGTGTCTTCCTCAATTTCTTTCATAAATGTTCCGTAGTTTCTAGGGTATAGATCCTTTATCTCTTTGGTTACAGTTATTCCTAGGTATCTTATGGTCTTTGGTGCAATTGTAAATGGGATCGATTCCTTAATTTCTCTTTCTTTAGTCACATTGTTAGTGTATAGAAATGCAACTGATTTCTGTGCATTGATTTTGTATCCTGCACAAAAGGATGAATTGCTGAATTCCTGTATGAGTTCTAGCAATTCTGGGGTGGAATCTTTTGTGTTTTCCATATAAAGTATCATGTTATCGGTGAAGAAAGAGAGTTTGACTTCTTCTTTGCCAATCTGGATGCCTTTTATTTCTTTTTGTTGTCTGATTGCTGAGGCTAGGGACTTCTAGCACTATGTTAAACAACCGTGGTGAGAGTAGGCATCCCTGTGGTATTTCTGACCTTAAGGGAAAAGCTCTCAGCTTTTCCCCATTGATAATGATATTTGCTGTGGGCTTTTTCATAGATATTTTTATGATATTGAGGAATGTTCCCTCTATCCCTATAGTCTTCAGAGTTTTAATCAGGAACGGATGCTGTATATTGTCAAATGCTTTTTCTGCATCAATTGAGAGGATCATATGGTTCTTCCCCTTTCTTTTATTAATGTGCTCTATCACATTGATTATCTTCTGATATCTGCCTGCAGAATCACAGCTCTGTCCTTCAGCAATCAGACAACAAAAAGAAATGATAGGTATCCGAATCAGCAAAGAAGTGAAACTCTCTTCAAAGAGGACATGATACTCTGTGGAAAATCCAAAAGACTCCACCCTAAAATTGCTACAACTCATACAGGAATTCAGCAACATGGCAGGCTGTCAAATCAACGCACAGAAATCAGTTGCATTTCTATACACTAACAATGTGACTGGAGAAAGAGAACTTAAGGAGTGGATCCTATTTACAGTGTGCCAAAACCATAAGCTATCTAGGAACAAACCTAACCAAAGAGGCAAAGGATTTGTACTCAGAAAACTCTAGAACCCTCGTGATTTTCTGGATTTTCTGCTTGTGGAGATCCAGATATATATTCTTACATCTCAAGCGGATGTTGTGGGTGTTCAGAATGGTTTGGTAGATATCCAGCTAAATTCAGGGGACCAGTTGAATGAGTCCCCTACTCCTCTGCCATCTTGCCCCCTTGTCTTATGCCCATTTCTTGACTAGATTGTTTTTGGGGTGTGGATTTTGATAAGCTCTTTATAGATCTTGGATACCAGCCCTTTATCTGATACGTCATTTGCAAATATCTCCCATTCCATAGGTTGCCTTTTAGTTGTGTTGACTGTTTCCTTTGCTGTGCAGAAGGTTTTATCTTCATGAGGTCCCAATAGTTCATTTTTTATTTTCTTTCCCTTGCCCTTAGAGACGTGTCTGGTAAGAAGCTGTTGTATCTGAGGTCAAAGAGGTTGCTGCCTGTGTTCTGCTATAGGATTTTGATGAATTCCTGTCTCCCATTTGGGTCTTTCATCCATTTGAGGTCTGTGTGTGTGTGTGTGTGTGTGGTGTAATGAAATAGTCCAGTTTCATCTGCATGTGGCTGTCCAATTTTCTCAACACCATTTGTTGAAGAGACTTTTTTTCCATTGGATATTCTTTCCTGCTTTGTTGAAGATTAGTTGACTATAGAGTTGAGGGTCCATTTCTGGGTTCTCTATTCTGTTCATTGATCTGGTGTCTGTTTTTGTGCCAGTACCATACTGTCTTGATGATTACAGCTTTGTAATAGAGCTTGAAGTCCAGAATTGTGATG
>NC_138382.1:1525871-1588216 GCF_054177405.1 Leptonychotes weddellii
TGGGCTCCGCCTCTGCAGCCGGCTTCCCTGCTCCGATCCCTGGGAGCTCTGCCACACTCAGGCACCCCCGGTCTTTCTGTGACCCCGAGGGTCCTGAGACCACACTGTCCCGGAGGGTTCTACCCCCGGCTTAGACACCAGAGTGACGTCCCTCGGCGGAGCAGACTTTTAAAAGTTCCGATTTTGTGCTCCGCGGCTCTATCACTTGCCAGAAGCGGCGGACGGAGGCCCCTCCCCTGCCGTCTATCCTCCCGAATATCACCTCGGGTTCACTTCTCCGCATGTCCTACCTTCCAGAAAGTGGTCGCTTTTCTGATGAGAGTTGTTGCTCTTCTTTTCTTCGATCTCCTGTTGAGTTTGTAGGTGTTCAGAATGGTTTGATCCCTATCCAGCTGAATTCCTGAGAGGAGACGAAATCCAGGTCTCCTACTCCTCCGCCATCTTGCTCCGCCCCCCCGAAAGTTTGACTTCTTTGCCAATGTGTATGCCATTCATTTATTTTTATTTATTTATTTATTTATTTACTATTTATTATTTATTTAATTTGTCTGATTGCTGAGGCTAGGACTTCCAGTACTATGTTGAACAACAGTGGTGAGAGTGGACCTACCTGTTGTGTTCCTAACCTTAGGGGAAAAGCTCTGTTTTTCCCTGTTGAGGATGATATTCACTGTGGGTTTTTTGTATATGGCTTTTATGATATTGACGTATGTTCCTTCTATCCCTACACTGCGGAGAATTTTTATCAAGAAAGGATGTTTTGTTTTGTCAAATACTTTTTCTGCATCAGTTGAGAGGATCATATGGTTCTTGTCTTTATTAATGTGCTCTATCATGTTACTGATTTGTGAATGTTGAACCACCCTTGCATCCCAGGAATAAATCCCACCTCGTCATGATGGATAATCCTTTTAATGTACTGTTGGATCCGATTGGGTAGGATCTTGTTGAGTATTTTGGCATCCATGTTCATCAGGGACATTAGTCTATAATTCTCCTTTTTGGTGGGGTCTTTGGTTTGGGATCAAGGTAATGCTGGCCTCATAGAACGAGTTATAAGGTTTTCTTCCATTTCTAATTTTTGAAACAGCTTCAGAAGAATAGGTATTAATTCCTCTTTAAATGTTTGGTAGAATTCCCCCTGGGAAGCCATCTGGCCCTGGACTCTTGTTTTTTGGGAGGTTTTTGATTACTGCTTCAATTTCCTTGCTGGTTATGGGTCTGTTCATATTGTCTATTTCTTCCTGTTTCAGTTTTGGTAGTTTATCAGTTTCCAGGAATGCATCCATTTCTTCCAGATTGCCTAATTTGTTGGCATATCGTTGCTCATAATATGTTCTTAAAGTTGTTTGTATTTCTTCATTGTTGGTCGTGATCTCTCCCCTTTCATTCATGATTTTATTAATTTGTGTCCTTTCTCTTTTTTTTTTTTTTAAGATTTTATTTACTTGACAGAGAGAGACCCCACAAGAGAGGGAACACAAGCAGGGAAGTGGGAGAGGGAGAAGCAGGCTCCCCGCCGAGCAGGGAGCCCGATGCGGGACTCGATCCCAGGACCTGGGACCATGACCTGAGCCGAAGGCAGACGCTTAATGACTGAGCCACCCAGGCGCCCTCTCTTTTCTTTTTGATAAGTCTGGCTAGAGGTTTATCAATCTTATTAATTCTTTTAAAGAACCAGCTTCTAGTTTTGTTGATCTGTTCTACTGTTATTCTGGTTTCTATTTCACTGATTTCTTCTCTTTATTATTTCTCTTCTCCTGCTTGGTTTAGGTTTCATTTGCTGTTCTTTCTTCAGCTCCTTCAGGTGTAAGGTTGGCTTGTGTATTTGAGATTTTTCTAATTTTTTGAGAGAGGCTTGAATTGCAATGTACTTCCTTCTTAGGACTGCCTTTGCTGTATCCGAAATGTTTTGGAGAGTTGTGTTTTCATTTTCATTAGTTTCCATTTTAAATTCTTTAATTTCCTGGTTGGCCCATTCATTCTTTAGTAGGACGCTCTTTAACCTCCATGTGTTTGAGTTCCTTACAAATTTCCTCTTGTGATTGAGTTCAAGTTTCAAAGCATTGTGGTCTGAAAATATGCAGGGAATAATCCCAATCTTTTGGTATCAGTTGAGACCTGATATGTGACCCAGTATGTGATCTATTCTGGAGAATGTTCCATATGCACTCAAGAAGAATGTGTATTCTCTTGCTTTAAGATGGAATATTCTGTATATATCTGTGAGTCCGTCTGTCATTCATAGCTCGTTTCCTTGTTGATCTTCTGCCTATATGATCTGTCCATTGCTCTACTATTATTGTATTATTATCAATGTGTTTCTTAACTTTGGTTATTAATTGGTTGATATAATTTGCTGCTCCCAAGTTAGGAGCATAAATATTTATAATTGTTAGATCTTCTTGTTGGATAGACCCTTTAAGTATGATATAGTGTCCCTCTTCATCCCTCACTAGTCTCTGGTTTAACATCTAATTATTTGATAAGAGGATTGTTACCCCAGCTTTCTTTTTCATGTCCATTAGCATGATAAATGGTTCTCCACCCCTCACATTGAATCTGGAGGTATCTAAGAATTTGGTATCTTAAATGAATCTCTTGTACACAGCATATGGATGGGTCTTGCTTTTTTATCCAATCTGATACCCTGTGTCTTTTTATTGGAGCATTTAGCCCATTTACATTCAGAGTAACTATTGAAGGATATGAATTTAGTGCCATTGTTATTACCTGTAAAGTCCCTGTTTCTGTAGACTGTCTCTGTTTATTTCTGGTCTGTGTTACTCTTGGGCTCTCTCTTTGCTTACAGTATCCCCTTATTATTTCTTGCAGCGCTGGTTTAGTGGTTATATATTCTTTCAGTTTCTGCCTGTCCTAGAAGCTCTTTATCTCTCCTTCCGTTCTGAATGACAGCCTTGCTGGATAAACTATTCTTGGCTGCATGTTCTTCTCATTTAGTACCCTGAATATATCTTGCCAGCCTTTCTGGCCTGCCAGGTCTCTGTGGATAGGTCTGCTGCCAGTCTAACAGTCCTACCCCTGTAGATTGTCTCGAGCTGTTTTCAGGATTTTCTCTTTATCTCTGAAATTTGCAAGCTTCGTTATTATATGTCGGGGTGTTGATCTATTTTTATTCATTTTGGGAGGGGTCCTCTCTGCTGCTTGATGTGAATGCCTATTTCCTTCCCCAGATCAGGGAAGTTCTCAGCTATGATTTGCTCAAATTTACCTTCTGGCCCTCTCTCTTCTCCATTAAGGACCCCAGTAATTCTAATATTGTTTCCTTTTGTGGCATCGCTGATTTCTTGAAGCCTCCCCTCATGGTCGATTAGTTGTTTTTCTCTCTTTTCCTCCGCTTCCTTCCTTTCCATCAACTTATCTTCTATGTCATTTATCCTTTCTTCTGCCTCACTCCTAGCTGTTAGAGTATCCAATTTAGACTGCATCTCAGAGCATTTTTAATTTTGGCCTAATTAGATCTTGTTTCTGCCCTAAGAGATTCTCTACTGTCTTTTAGCTTTTTTCAAACCCAGCTAATAACTTTATAATTGTTATCCTGAATTCCAGCTCTAACATTTTACTTATATCCATATTGATTAGATCTGTGGCAGAGTATTACCTCTGGTTCTTTCTTTTGTCGTGAATTCCTCCTCCTAGTCATTTTACCCAGAAAAGAATGGATGAATGAGTGAACAAAAACAAATATATCAACCACAACCCAACGAAATAACATACTAGACAAATCTGAAGAGGTCAGAAACCAGGAAAGAAAAAGAAAAAATATGGAAAAGAAAACAAAAAATAAGTGAGAGGGGGGAGAATATAATCTCACAGGGTGGACAAAACAGGGTGATCCACTGGGTCCTGAGTGTATTTTGGTCCGTGTGTTAGAAGACACTAAATCCCCAAATTGTAAAGAATGCTAAACTTACATATATACAAAAATAAAATTGATTTGAGTGAAAGGAAGCCAAAAATGAAGACTATATCTATAAAATGTAAATGTAAAAATTGAAGGTTAAAAAAAAAAGGACTTAAAAACAAAGAGTTGATAAAATAAGAAACTAGTTGAAAAGGGAAAAAAGAAAAAAGAAAAATGGAAAATTTTAAACTGAAAAATAAACAAATCATGAGAAAAAACCTTGAATTCTATATACTGTTTTCCCCTAGCGCTAGAGTTTTACAGTCCTTTGTGGTCCATAAACTTGCTATGCACCTGTTCTTCCAGTTAGTCTTCTGGGGGAGGGGCCTGCTGCTCTGCTGCTAAAGTGTCTTGCCTGGGTGGAGTTGCACTGCCCCTTGCTAGGGGCCGGGCTCAATGTAAGCTGTTTTTGGTTGCTCTGTGTGGCTTTTGTTCCCTGGGCCTCTTTAGAGGATCAAAATAAAAACGGCCGCACCTGGATCTCCAGTCCCAGAGCCAAAAGATCTAGGTCCTCTCTCTTCTATAAACCCTCAGGGATAAACGGTCTTCACTTTCGTGTGTGCCAAACTCTGCAGACTCCTGTGGTAAGCTCCCACACAGATCATCCTGGGGGAAGGCAGAGGGTGACATATTTCTGTACTTTGCAGGGCCCCACACTGAGAACTGTTGCCTGGTCCTGTGTACACCTGCTTCACCCCCCCTGGGGGGACGCAGGAGGTTGCTACTGTCCCGTCTTCTGCAGGGCTCCCACACTGAGAGCTGTCCCCAGTGGTGCGCACATCTGCTCCACCCCTCCCAGAGGAAGGCCGAGGGTCCCCATGTTTTTGTCCTTTGCAGGGTCCCCACTTGGAGAGCGGTAACCCAATTGGGCAGCAGCACGGGCTTGCTGGTTTTGGCAAATTGAGCTGAGAGTCCCCTCCTGAGCTCTCTGACTTTAACCAGTTTCCCCACTCCAATGCTTGGGAACTCTACCGACTCAGGCACCCCCATTCCTTCTGTGATTCCAGGGATCCTGGGACCACACTGCCCCACCTAGAATTCTACCCTGCTTCACCAAGTGAGCACCTCTGAGGCAGGAATGTCTCAAAGGAAAGAATAAATTTTGTTAAAATGTCTATGGTACCCACAGCAATCTACACATTCAATGCAATCCCTATCAAAATACCATCGACAATACATTAAAAGGATTACTCACCATGACCAAGTGGGATTTATTCCTGGGATGCAAGGGTGGTTCAACATTTGCAAATCAATATGATACTTCACATTAGTAAAAGAAAGGACAAGAACCATATGATCCTCTCAATGGATGCAGAAAAAGCATTTGACAAAATACAGCATATTTTTTTGATTAACTCTCCACAGTGTATGGATAGAGGCAACATTCCTAAATATCATAAAAGCTGTATATGAAAAGCCCACAATGAATATCATTCTCAATGGGGAAAAACTGAGAGCTTTTTCCCTAAGGTAAGGAACACGACAAGGATGCCCATTCTCACCACTGTTGTTCAACATAGTACTGGAAGTCCTAGCCTCAGCAATCAGACAACAAAAAGAAATAAAAGGCATTCAAATTGGCAAAGAAGTCAAACTCTCACTCTTTGCAGATGATGTGATACTCTATGTGTAAAACCCGGAAGACTCCACCCCAAAATTGCTAGAACTCTTACAGCAGTTCAGCGATGTGGTAGGATACAACATCAATGCAGAGAAATCAGTTGCATTTCTATATACTAACAATGAGACAAAAGAAGAGAAATTAAGGAATCGATTCCATTTACAATTGCACCAAAAACCGTAAGATACCTAGGAATAAACCTAACCAAAGAGGTAAAGGATCCGTACTCTAAAAACCACAGAACACTTATGAAAGAAATTGAGGAAGACATTAAGAGATGGAAAAACATTCCATGTTCATGGATTGGAAGAATAAACGTTGTTAAAATTTCTATGCTACCCAGAACAGTCTACACATTCAGTGCAATCCCTATCAAAATACCATCGACAGTTTTCACAGACCTGGAACAAATAATACTAAAATTTGTATGGAACCAGAAAAGACCCCAAATAGCCAGAGGAATGTTGAAAAAGAAAACCAAAGCTGGTGGCAACACAATGCCAGACTTCAAGCTATTTTGCAAAGCTGTAATCATCAAGATAGTATGTTACTGGCATAAAAACAGACACACAGATCAATGGAACAGAATAGAGAGCCCAGAAATGGACCCTCAACTCTATGGTAAACTAATCTTTGACAAAGCAGGAAAGAATATCTAACGGAAAAAAGACAGTCTCTTCAATAAATGGTGCTGGGAAAATTGGAGAGCCACATGTAGAAGAATGAAACTGGACGTTTTTCTTATACCACACACAAAGATGAACTCAAAATGGATGAAAGACCTAAGTGTGAGACAGGAATCCATCAAAATCCTAGAGAACACAGGCAGTAAGGTCTTCAACCTCAGTCGCAGCAACTTCCTGCAAGACACAGTATCTATCAGATAAAGGGCTGGTATCCAAGATCTATAAATAACTTATCAAACTCAACACCCATAAAACAAATAACCCAGTCAAGAAATGGGCAGAAGTCATAAACAGACACTTCTCCAAAGAAGACATACAAATTGCCAACAGACACATGAAAAAAAGCCCCACATCACTTGTCATCAGGGAAATACAAATCAAAACCACAATGAGATACCACCTCACACCAGTCAGAATGACTAAATTTAACAAGACAGGGAACAACAAATGTTGGTGAGGATTCAGAGAAAGGGGAACCCTCTTACACTGTTGGTGGGAATGCAAGCTGGTACAGCCACTCTGGAAAACAGTATGGAGGTTCCTCAAGACATTAAAAATGGAGCTACCCTATGACCCAGCAATTGCACTACTGGGTATTTACCCCAAAGATACAGATGTAGTGAAATGAAGGGGCACCTGCACTCCAATGTTCATAGCAGCAATGTCCACAGTGGAAGGAGCCAAGATGCCCTTCAACAGATGAATGAAGAAAGAAGACATGGTTCATATATACAATGGAATATTGCTCAGCCATCAGAAAACGAATACCTACCATTACATTGACATGGATGGAACTGGAGGGTATTATGCTAAGTGAAATAAGTCAATCATAGAAACACAATTATCATATGGTTTCACTCCTATGTGGAATATAAGAAATAGTGCAGAGGATCATAGGAGAAGGGAGGGAAAACTGAATGGGAAGAAATCAGAGAGGGAGAAAAACCATGATACTCTTGACTCTGGGAAACAAACTGATGGTTGTGGAAAAGGAGCTGGGTTGGGGGATGATGGGCATTAAGGAGGGCGTGTGATGTCATGAGCACTAGGTGAATCATTGAACACTACACCAAAAACTAATTATGTACCTTATGTTGGCTAATTGAATTTAAATAAAAGGAAAAAAAAATAGAAAATAGATTTTTAAAACTTCATTTCAATACACGAAAATTTCTGATATTTTTGTCATTTATTTCTAAAATAATTTTATGTGGTCAGATAACATACTTTTAATAATATTAACATTTATTGAGACTTGATTTACTTCCCAGTATATGTGTTTTCTTTTAAAATGTTCTCTGTGTACTTGCAAAGAAAATATCTTCTGTAGTTGTAGACGTGATGTCCATACTGGGAAGGAAACTGTGTACTTTCTTAGATTCTCCAGTACTCTTGTTTCTCTTTCAGTGACCTACCCGAATTAGTTTCCCCTCTAGCACTTGGATGAAATTCAACAGCATGTCAGTTTACAAAAAGTAAATGATAGTCATCCTCCAACTTCAGAAAAAATCTGAAGGCCAGAGAATCTTATCTTCTGTCAGCACAGGGCAGAATGCAAAGGAGTCTGCATGTACAGCCTCAGCATGTCTTATGTGAAAATCAGGCCCAAATGCAGGATGAGTAATACTCTAATATATGGGTTGGGATATTTTGGTGGACAATCTGAGAATCGTGACATACACACCCATTTCTCTGAATCCTTCCTGGTGGCAGAAACAGCCCCTTCCATGTTAGCCTCACCTGAGGTGGATGCCTTGAATGATGATGTTTGGCCTCCTCAGGACCTACCCCCTACTCCTCATTGCCTCTAGGTTGGTATCAAGAGTCAGGTACCAGCAGAGCCTGGAGAGAGAAATACAAACCCTGCTTTGAGGAAAAAGTGCCTACATAACAAAGGAATTACAGGACCTAATAATAGAGCCTGGGGAGTGTGCGTAAAAGTGGATCTTGGTGTTCGATGAGGGAAGGGAGAATATAAGACCAGAGAGATCTTTATTTACATGGGGCACTCACCTTTGATTCACGATTTTTACTTGAGTAAAAATATCCAAGGCCACCCCAGCAGACTAAGGACGGGCAGAGTCAGAATGGCAATCAAGATGGTTTGACCTGCAGGGATCTGAGGCAGTGGCTGTTACACCACAATTCCCTAGGATGCTAGTTTATTTATATAAAGAGGAAAAAAAAAAAAGAATAATGAACTAGTTGCCTTCCACCTGGATGGAACATTGGGACCCCACACCCAGTTCCCAGCTCTAAATGTAGACCCAGAGCACACTCAATGAAAGGAAGGTCAGTTCCCCTTCAGTAACATTCCTGTAACTCCATCGCAAATGTACACAGTAAATATTCCTTCAGTCATTTCTCAAAGGAGTTGTAGACTTGATGTCTACATACTGGGAAGGTATGTAGACAAACCCTGTGGCCATTTGTCAGGTAAATGTGCACTGGGGAGGTCAAGGGCATGTCAAGATGTTTCTTCTCAGGTGAAGGACAAGCTGCGGCACTTCCAAGTCTCTCCCCACTTAAACAAAAACAATGAAAATAACATTTTGTGGGTCTCTTTGGAATTTGAATTTGGAGGCAACAAGTACCAAAGTTGGGAATACTCCTCTGACTCATTTATTGGGCAACCCCAGAGGCTGCCAAATTCTCAGGGGCCCAGAGCCAGAGTAGGCTCTCCAGCAGATCCTAGCTGTTTTTTTGTTTGTTTTTAAAATTTTATTTATTTGACAGAGAGACAGCGAGAGAGGGAACACAAGCAGGGGGAGTGGGAGAGGGAGAAGCAGGCTTCCCGCCGAGCAGGGAGCCCGATGTGGGGCTCGATCCCAGGACCCTGGGATCATGACCTAAGCCAAAGGCAGATGCTGAACGACTGAGCCACCCAGGTGCCCCACCCTCCTTCTTGATCCTAGAACTCAGAAGGTCAGAAGGTGCTAGCAAGATCTGTGATTGGTTAGGATGTTGTCTGGAATCTGGAAAGCTCCAACACCAGAGACAGAACAGAAGGGTAGGATTCTAGAGTAAATCGGTGCCTTCTAGGGATGAGAACCAGTCATGTGAAGAGCAGCTCCTGTGCCCTGGTAGCAAGAGATCACCCAACAGCAGGACACAAAGTGAGAATTGATCAGTTTCCCATCATCAACTAGATGGGATCTGATCCACCCATCACAGAATTCGGTGCGCACAGCACTGAGCTACTGTGCAATGGTACTGGCCTGTTTGGGACTGGACCCAAGCGTGGCCATAAGGCCCAAGTGAATCACAGAACATGTGACCCAGACTCCTACCTGTGCTGCCTCTCCCCTCGACAGCACCCATGCTTCATGGGGGGTTCCTACGACTAACCGGCACAAGAAAAGGACTCAGAGTGAATCACAACCAGGCTGGCTTGTCATGTTGGCAGAAATGACCTGCTATTGCATGTTGCCTCCTCATAGCACCACTTGGGATGTCCTTGGAAGACATTTGAAAGGAAGTCCTTCAAATGTACCAAGCTGAGAGTGGCTCAGTCATTCGTAAGAAAGAAAATGACTGAAGGTGAAGAGATACATGGACTTTTGACAGTGGCAGATGGCTTGCCTGGTTAGGGCCCTAGAAAGGTCAAACTGGAAGTCCGAGGAAGTTGGAGGAGGGCAAACAGCATGAGATCTTTGTGTCTTACCTGAAAGCCCACCAGAAACCACGTACTACAGGGAAGTCTCTCAACAATACGGTAACAAGATGACCATCCTCTGGCTGCCAGGCAGACTCTTCTCACCAATCTGGTCCTTGTGCAAAGGCCCTCATATGAACAGTGTCAGGGAGAAGAGCTAAGCACAGGCCCAATGGCAAGGACTTCCTATATCAAGACGCACCTTACCACCATAGCTGAAGGCCTGTCTAATGGACAGCAGACTGATGCTATCAACTTGGCACCGTTAATCCTGGGTCAGTATTTTGTCCTTATGACACCTGCCTATGCTTCTGCCAACACCATCACCCAAAGACTTAGAGAATGCCTTACCTGTGATATCTCACAGTAGTGCCTCAGAACGAAGGACCCATTTCACACCAAAGGAGGTGTGACCATGAGCTCATGACTATGGAATGCACTGGTCTTGTCCCATACCCACCATCCAGGATTGACTGGCCTGATATGATGGTGACACGGACTACTGACAGTTCCACTAAGGTGCTGGCCAGGGGTCAATACTTAATATGGCCTGGATACCATCTTCCACCCAGGATGTGCCATACATTCTGTACCAATGACCAATGATGAATAGTGCCACTACTGCTAGAATACAGGAGTCTGAGACCCAGTGGGTGTGGGAGTGGCCCCATCTATTACGACAGCCAGCAACCCTGCATATTTTGTTTCCCATTCATACCACCTTGGGCTCTCAGGGATTATAAGATAGGTCCTAGCTCCTGGACATAGGAGTGGAGACAATTCTTTCAGGGTCACAGCAAGCATTCCTTTTAAGGGGAAGCTATGACTACCACCTGACTCTTTTTTGTTCTTGGCCAGTGGCCCAATAGGCAAAAACTGGGATTGTAACTGACAAACATCAGAGACTAAGGTTGCTAGTAGATAATCGAGTAGAGTGGTGTGTGTCTACAACCTAGGTAAGTAACTGGGTATCTCTTAGCAGTGACTTAGCAGCAATGACTTTCAATGAGCAAGGGAAACCACCACAACCATCACCTTGGGGATGAAGATCTGGGTCACCCCACCAAATAAGCAACCCAGATAGCCCAAAATGCTGCTTAAAGGGAATCCAGCAGAGGGACTCTTGCTCATTGCACTAGTGCTCTTGCCATAGGCATCCAGAACAGGTCATCATCAACTCTGGGAATCTGGTCACATTTCCAGAGTAAGGATGCCTTTGTTCTCAGCAGGAGGCGGCTCGGAGATGGTAAGCTCCACAATGTAGTCTGAGAAATGTACACAATGGGAGGGAGTCGTACAAAGGGTGGACTGAGCTGGGACGCAAAACTTATACACCTCCAACTCCCTCAACTAGTTCCCTCTCTCCTGCGGTTGGCACCCCATCTGCACCAGGCTGCCCTGCACTTGGAGCTGACTGAGGCACGCACTGCAGGGCATTTGAGCTGGCTGTTAGCCACTAGGTGCTGGATGGTACATACCAGAGGTGCACAGGACTGAGCCCCACACTGAGCTAGGACCTCAAAGAGCTACACTCTCAGAGCAAAGGAGATTAGCATCTAAACCTGCCCCTCCTGCCAGGTGCAGGGAATGAGAAGGCAGCCTGGTGCAGACCAGAACAGGGGAATGGGGGGAGGGGAGGCCTGGTAGGGAGCTGAGACAGCTACCCTGAACCTGCACTACTGGAATACATACCTTGGATTGGCCAGACATTCAGATGTGAACAGGACTGAGGCCGTCTCCATCACTGGGTCCTGTGTCCATGTGTCTGCAAACACTCAGCATCATCCAGCTTTCTACTTTTTTTTTTTTTGACAGCCTAACAGTACAAAGTGATAGGTCATTATTGTTTTATTCGGCTGTGATTACTAATGATTTTGAGAATTTCTCCTGTACTTTAGGGTTTGGTTTCTTCTGTAAATTACATTTCCTCTTAGTTCAATTTGGCGGTTGCTGTCAATGGCATGTCTTAATTTTGGTTATGGTGTCACTTGTACAAAAGATTTAAATTTTGATATAGACAACTTCGCTGTGGGTTTTGCTTTTGTACTATTTAATCATGCTTTAAAAGCCTTCCCTTTTCTAATTTTTCCCCTATAATTAAAAATGCTGTTTAGATCCTTTACACATAAAAAAACTTATTTTTGTGCATGGTATGAGGAAGGAATCTGATTTTATTCCATTTGGATAGCCAGTCCTTCCAAGATCACATTCTGACTTGAAATGTCACTTATATTGTATACCCAATTTCCAAACATACCTTGGTCTGTTTCTTGATCCTCTATTATCTATTCACACACTGATGCCACTTGCCTCAATGACAAAGTTTAATTTTGTCTTCATAATTCACAGGGCAGGTCTACCCCTTCCTTTGCTCTTTTGTTTCTGCAAGACTGTCTTGACTACTCTTGTCCTCTTATAGCTCCATATACATCCGATAATCATCTTTTTACATTCTATTTTTAAAATGGTAGCAATTTTATTGGTATTTGCTTTCACTATATGGTCTCTTTCAAGTAGTAATTCTTCTATCCATGAACATGGGTTATCTCTATTCTTCCTTTAGAAAAGCTGTATTTTTTCTTCATAAAGTTTTTTTTTCTTTTTAGATCCCAAGATATTATAGTTTCTGGTGTTATTGTGGATGGGATAATTTTCCTATCGTATTTTCTAATTTTTGTTACACTAATTTCAATATGTAGATAACCTATTCACCAATCATGCTGATTTGCTAACTCTAATGATTTTCTTAAGTTTCTAAAGGAGATAGTACTATTTAGAAATTATAGCACACATACCCATTTCTAATCTTTTTTTTAGAATTTAAAAAAGTATTACATTTAGTAGTATGCCCAGGGCAATACTCATCATGGTGGTGATCAATGTCGTACTTACCTTGTTTCTAACATCAGTAGAAATGTTTGTGATTACCTATCATTAAGCATGTTTGCAGTCTTTCATATTCCTTTTATCCAGTTAAGAAAATTATCTTCTATTATTTTGATATTTCATCATTTCTGCTTAGATTTTCTATTTAAAAGTGAATTTTAATGGGGTGTGTGTGTGTGTATTTGGCGTGACTGTCTTCTCAAAAAGGAATTTTATAGTTAGCAATTAGTATTTTGGAATTTGTTAAGACTTCACTTGTGGCCAAGTACTAGGGAAAATTCTTCAATGTGTTCTATTTCTACTTAATACAGAGTATCTTGGCCTACACCTGGAGTAGGAAGGCTGAGATCTGCCTGCTGGCAGGAATCAGAGGTGCCACTGAGGCCTTCGTGCTCCCTCAGCAGCAGCAGTCCTTGCCATATGAGAAAGACGCCTCAGAACTTGGATTTAGAGGACGTGAGTCCTTTGTGTTTCCCCCAGGTCGTGGTATCACACCTCACAGACCTTGCTTTCCCATGAGGAGCCTGTCTGCCAGACTCAACACACACACCTTCCACAAGAGCTTCCTATGCTCCCATTATGACTCCCTCCCAAGCTTCCCACATCACACCCAAAGCAGGGGTCCACAGAGCTCTCCTTGGGCAGGGCCACCATAGCCAGACATGACACCACTCTAATGCTGCAGCCAGCACATGCCAGGCTCTGGCTGGCTGCCTTCCCTAAGAACTGACCACACTGCTTTCCCAGTCACCACATGTCCACGCCTCTCAGGTGGCCCATACACTCACCATTCCCTTATCTGACCTCCCCTTTTGCCAACACTCCAGACTCTTTCCATGTGTCTTCACCAAAAACTCCTGTATCTCAACTTACCTGAACTTTCCCTTCATCTTCTCAAACAGCTATTTCCTTTCTTGCCGTGTCACGTGTGTTTATTTTAGCTAATTTCTTGTCTCCTCTCCCTTTCCCCCATGGCTGTATGCAGGATGCACTAGGACCACTGAGTACCAGATAGGACTGTAATAGGATTAACAGAGTTCTGACTTCAAGGTGACAAAGACCTTGGGTTTCCAAATATCTTATGTTACGTAAGTAAGATATTCACACCAGGGGAGGCTGGGCAAAAGGTATATGGAATCTGCGGCACTGCCTTTGCCACTTTTCTGTAAACCTAAAATTATCCCAAAATAAACCTTATCTTAGATTTTTAAAGGGCGGGGTAGGCTATAGATTTTTTCCTTTTGAGGAAATGGCTGTATCTGGGTTTGTCTATGTGGGGCACAGGTGCTATGTTGGGTATAAAGTATCAGGAGGAAGGGGCTGTGGTACTGGACAGCTGAAGCCACAGGTTGTAGTAAAGAGTTTCTCATCCTCATTGTCTGTTTCTCAAGAATGCTTCTTATTTTTGAAGGATTTTTCACAGTGCAAGTCGACTGGGAGCCGCTCAACTGAAGCTGAAGGGGTCGCTCTCTCCCATCCTGGCCCAGGTGGTGTGGGCATGTGGTGAAGTCAGAAAGTCACACACACATCCTGGTGTTTTGAGCATCGGGGCAGCTGGGACGTTTTCAGACAGCGGCAGCACCATGGGAGCACTCGGGGAGAATGACGGCAGGCAAGACCTTGCTGGAATGGGCCCTGGCTGCTGCCCGCTGCTCTGCTTCCTGTGGTTCCACATCTGTTCCTCCAGCCTTCCCACTGACCTGGTGCACTGCTCTATTTCCTTCCAGTAAATTCCTTTCTTGGTGTTAGCTAGCTTTCTATCCTGTTGCTTGCAGTTGAGAACTCTAATGATATGCCCACCAAAGCAGCCGGGGCCTCTCTGTGGACCAACTCCGGGGATGCCACTTGCACAGAGTACAAAATGGTGTCCCTACAGTTCTGCAGTGTGGCACCACACAACTATTTATTAATGCGTGTCTAAAGCATGTAACAGAATAGGACATTTCCTTACTTCACTACATATCTGAACAACAAAACAATCAGGATACAAGTCTAGTACCTTGAACATGGACCTTCTTACATCCACTCCTCTCTCCCACTTACTGTCTGAATAAGCTTGGGCAGGTGGCATGGCAGCCAGACAACAGGCCAATAATGGGTCTCTGTTACTGGTCATGCTCCTTGTCTGAAAAATAGAGACATCATATGTCCTTCATTGACTTGTTGTGAGGATTTAAAAAGAAAGTCACATAACACAGTGCCTGGCCCGTAAGAGGCATTTGAGAATTGCTCATTCCTTTTCCAGTGTTGATAAAATAATCATTTAGTTTGTATGTAGACAAGCTTTTCACCAAAATGAGATTATCTTCAATTGACACAATCATCTGAGCCATGCTGCATGTTGAAGCAATATGACCTCAGAATACTCGTCCCGATGCTTCTGGCTTCCACACCTACAATGCTCATACTGTCACTTTCCACATGGGTGAATCCACTGCAAAAGGAAGGGACAGGCTGCATGTTAACTTGAGGCAGACATATATTTAAGTAGTTAAGCCTTTACATGAAGATGGAACACAACCTCTAGACCTTCTCCATCCTAGTGCACCCCATCCATGTTGAGACCTGCGTTCATTCCTACCAATTAGCAAATATGCTCACATTCTGGAGTGGGAGTATCAGCTTTGGGCCCTCCTGATGGTAGCTGCCTGAATTACGATTTCAGCAAGTCTAGAAATTTCCAGTAGAGAACAGGTACCTAATCCAATCTCGACAGGGTAGAGTCATTTCCCCAGAACTGAGAATCGGGCCATCAATTCCCAGCCAGTCTCAGTGAAAGACATCGACAGGAGTCGTCATTCTCCACGATGCTATCTTTGCCTAGAAAGATGACAATGCTGCTCTGAGGTATGACGGAGAGTGAGCGGGAAGTGGACAGAACCATACCAGCCAAACCACAAAAGGGACCTGAGTTTCCTGTAGAAGGTGGTTTTGGCCATAGATTGCTTCTAAAATACTGCCACTTTGGCTTTCATGAACTACCTTTTAGCTTAGAAGAAACTCCACACTAAAAATAAAACAAGACAAAATAAAGCTGCTAAGAACGTTCATGTACAAGTCCTTGTTTGGATATAACATTTCTCTTGGGTAGATACCTGGGGGTATGTGGCTAGGTTTCTGGTAAAGTTATATTTAACACACCCATTTTTCCTGTTTTCTTTAGAGAATTATTTATGTATTATATATTCACAGATGGTAACATTTTAGGAAACTGAAAAGCTCTCAGAAAGTACTGGTTATGTCTTGCAGCATTCAAAAAGGTGCTGGAAAAAACTTATGGGGAACAGCATGAAGCAAGAGTGCTGGGTTTATTGTTGCCAAATGAAGCTCCCAAAAGAAATTACCACTCAACTAAGGATTTCTGGAGGAATCTGTTCTGAATTAGGAAAGGGGCATAATTTAAAAGCATGATCCATTCTGGGGTCCTGATTAAAGCACACTTTTGAAAAGATATTTCTAAGTAAGTGTGCTACTTATTTATCACGTTGAGAATGATGTCATTTCAGTGAAGGATGTTTTCCATTCTACATCCATGTAATTCAGCGTGTAAAAACACACGTGTAAAAGAGTCTCACAGTGCTACATGCTCAGCACGAGGGTCCTGTTGGGTAGTGCATGCTGTGCAGTGTTTCAAAAGACATGTAAAAAAGAAGTTTCTAAAAGTGCCACTTGCTTGCTAAGTTGAAACGTGTTATTTCAGTGAAAGGATGCTCTAATCACTCTAATGATGTAGAGAATTCTTTAAAGACACACATAGAAAAGAAAGGGGAAAAGTGTATTTTGAGGCCAACATGGGAGCATAATCCCCTCACTTTCCAGCAACCATGAGAACAAATGTCTGCACTGTGTGTCCCTCAGCAGAGAGGCTTCCTGCCTCTGGAGGAGGAAGCATCACGGCGGTCCGAGTGGTTGCGGCATCTAAGCGGGACCTCTCCCACTGGAGAGGTTTGTCACAAACGCCGGCCTCTGGTCACATGCAGACTCAGCATGGTGAGACCACGATGCCCCCGCCCCTGAAGGGCAGCGGCGTGAAGGGGCAAGTGTACAAGGGCATTAACTAGCAAAAATACAGCAAAGCAGATGCAAACGTGGCCTCAAACTTCAAAGGAATTTAAGGAGGAATCCTGAGTGAAGAAGCAACTGATGCAAGTCCTTCTCAGAACGGGAGCATCAGGCTGTCCTCTATGCTTTGTTTAGCAAGTTAAGAGAGCATGTTAAAACCTACCAGTTATCATAAGATTTAAGCTGAATCTCTATCAGAAAGTTGAGCTTGTTTACTAAAAGGAATGAAGTTTTTCTGTATTAATTAGGAGTTTGCTTTAATAATTATCTTCAAATGACAACTGATTGAAAACTCAGAAATGAGGTAGGTTTGTTACGGAAATCTGTAGTTTTTTAAAATATTTGGTTTGGGGCTTGGTATTTTTTCATTTTTCATTTACGACAGTAAAATGTCTGCTACAGGAGGCTGAAATTACCTCAGACCTCACCCCAGTGATGGCGGTCAGCCATCTCACCGTGAGCAGCCCGGGGCAGACCTGTCCGCCCTGTCCGTTTGCAGAACTCAGTCTGGCAAGAAGAAACAAGTGATTCCAAAATACTAATTAAAGAACCCAAAGCAAAACTGCATTCTTTGGGACTTTTCCCACCATACCCCACTGACTCCACCACCACCTGCATTTGGGAAATGGTTTTAGAATCGTGTGGCTCAGGGCGGGAGGTGAGAGCGGGGCTGCAGGTCCAGGCCGGGCCCACCTGGGTGTCACTGTGCATCCCTGCGGGACTGTGGGCAAAACAGCCACATCTCAGAGCCTCTGTCTGATCTGGGAGAGTGGGTGGTACCAACTGTAGGTGGCAGTTTTGTACATTAGAGGAGATAATGTAGATGCTGCTTAGCATCTTTGTTTTGAAGCAGAGGAGGAAATGGAATCTGAGCAGCAACTTATCTCAGGTCCCCAGATAGTGCAAATAGGCCGGGCTGAGACCCAAGTCCCAGTCACATGCCTTGCAGCTGCCGCCGGCAGGCCAGGTGAGGCCGCTTCACGGGTCGGGCGAAGGGAGCTGGAAGCAGTTACCTGGCCCATCTGTGGGAGCCCCCGAGTAGGTGATAGCAGCTCTTGAGGACGGGAAACTTATTTTCCTTATTCCACACGTAGACCCGCAGGGAGAGGTCGAAGGAAGCAGTGAGGACTCGGCTCTGGTCCTTGAAATGAGAAGCCAAGTGAGGTGGAGCCGCAGGCTCTGGAGGTGGGGCCACGATGCAGGTGGGCGGGCCCACACTCACCACCCACAGGGATGTGACGGGCTTCTGGTGGTCCTTGAAGGCTGCCAGCTGCAGGCCCTGGATGGTGAAGAGCACCAGCTCCGACCCCGACACCAGCAGGATCAACTGAGAGCCATGGCCCTTCATGAGGTGAGGAGGTGTCATGGTGTCTGGCAGGAGGAAACTTGCAATCTGTTGCACTTTTTCAAATAAAAACAGATTGTCATCTCTCAGTAGCAGCTGGGGGTGTGGAGTACACGTGCCTCCCCTAAGATGACGTGGTACACTGACAAGGCAACACCTTTGTGGCCACACCTGCGAGTCCTCCCCGAAGCCTCCCATACGATGGCGGTGCCCTACTTAAGGGGACTGTAAAGATTCGAGGCAAAATGCATGTGGAAGTGACAATATGTGGCACACGTACCTTCCAGGGGATAGGCCCCCTGCCCCTCCCCAGCTACGGCAGGGTGATGTAAGATGGGCGCCATGAGAACTATGACATTTGTAACATCTGCCAAAAACTATTATGATGATATGGTCTTTTATATTGTATAGCATTCCTTTTTTTTTTTTTTTTAATTAACTGGATCATTTCCTTATGGTTTACCAGCAGGAAAAAAATTACCTCTTTCTAAGAATTCATGCTCATATCAAACAAGGGATTAGAGTACACATCCTGTTTCCCTTTTTTCCTTGGCTGCTAGGAAGCTCAGAGTAAAGTTTATGGTCAAATGATGACATGAAAACAAATGAATATAGTACAAAAGAAAAAATTCTAAGGGCCACAGGGCAGGCCAGTCACAGTGACATCCAGTTTGGGAGACAGAGGAGGCAGAAAAAGAGACGGCTATGGGTCTTCTTTTCCTGTTGGCCTGGGAGCTCCCTGGGGAAGAAATGGTTGTGGCTTTTACTCATCTCTGTGCACACTCAGCACCAAGAAGAGTGTGTCTGCCACAGTTGTGACAAGACAGTGAGGAGAGGCGAGACTGTACGTGGTCAGTGGTTAGTGTCTGGATCCCAGGGCCACACAGAGGGCCTGGAATGCGGCAAGTGCTCAACCACTCGGCCAGTACCATCACAAACAACAAGACATTTGTTGGGCCACTATATTCACTGAGAGGGAAGAAAAGTTCCCCAAAGGAAACCCGAGGAATCTGTGCTTGAGGCACCACAGTGCAACAGAGACAGTCCTGGCGTGGGGACCCTTACCCACAACGTCCACTCCTTCCTGGGACTGCTTGGCCCCCAGCTCGTAGGTGCTGATGGCCAGCTGCCTGCTATCATTGTTTCTGTGCATCACCATCAGCCTGGCTGTCTCGTCAGGGGCCCAGCAGGCTCTGGAAGTCAGCCAGATGGGGAGAGTGGTGGAGACAGGAGGCTCATCCTCTACCAGACAGAGCAGGGAGCGAGTGTGGAACACCTGGGGGAACACCGCCATGTGGTCCGTGCCGCTGAGAAGCACCCAGGAGGGCCGCAGACCCACACCCAGTGACCTCACTGTGTCTTACAGGGCTGCTGGTGCCCCTTGTGCGCCCTGCTCGCCAGACTGCTCGGACTAGCTGGTCAGGCCCTGCTGGAAACGTCTCGCACACCAGTCCCGGGTCAGTCGGTGTGATAGGACAACCAAATCAACGGCTCTTGTGGTGTTTTTTAAGGGCTCTTGTGGTTTTGAGCAGTGTACGTCACCGGCATGCTTTTGCCTCCAACGTCTTGCTCTGTATTCCTGTCCTACCACTTGGAAGTCTGCTCCAGATGACTCCTCTGTCCCTGGACCACCCTGTCTGCAAGTGCTTCTGGGAGGCTTGGTCCTGCACTGGAAGCCACCCTCCCAGACCCATCCACAAGCCTGGGCACAGAACTCACCACTTTGTGTGCACAAAGCCACTGACCTTTGGGCCCAAGTCTGAGTCCTGGGTCGAAGCAAACACCCACTGGCAGTCAGGAGAGCAGAGGAGACTGGTGGGGCTGCTCGGAAACACACTGGTCCTGGAGAGCAGCTGCAGCTGGGGCATGCTCAGCGCATACAGGATGCCCTCGACAGAGGCCACCTGCACAGACAGCAAAGACCGTGGTCAGCACATGGCCTCCCCCAGGGCAGAGGGCAACCGCTCAACTGCCTCCTTGCTGGCTAACGCTCCTTGGAATATTTCTTGTCAGACATTTCCCACGACTTTTTACTTTCTCTCACTCTTATGGAAATTTAATTTGTTCACAAATCTTGTCACTGCAGCACTGAGCGCCCCTGCACAGAAGCTCCACACACCGATTCCAGTATTTCCTCTGAGAGATCCCCAGCACTGGCCTGATTAGGTCAAAGAGTGTCATACTGAAGACTTAACAGGAAAAAAAAAAAAAAAGCTTTTCAAAAAAGCGCAAATCTTATTTGCCATGTGTAGAAAAATACCTATTTACCCTCATCCGACTTACTGTAATGCCGGTCTTTGAAAATGTTTGCTCATCTGATAGGTGAAAAGCCTCATCCTAATGTCACTTTCTTGATTACGGGTTAGTAATCCCGTATTGGCCAATTGTGCTGTTTTCTATGAACTGACTGCTCCTATCTTTTCAACTAGATTCTTTGCTTCATATAATCTGATATCAGTGCTTCGTTAAAAAAGATTCAGTGTTTTCTCATAATTTTCATGTATCTTGATGTTGTAATATTCTCTGGTTCAGATGTTTTGGATTTTTAAGTAAATCAAACCTATGTAATTTTTCTTGATTCAAAACTGTTTAGGGGCACCTGGGTGGCTCAGTTGGTTAAGCAGCTGCCTTCGGCTCAGGTCATAATACCAGGGTCCTGGGATCGAGCCCCGTGTCGGGCTCCCTGCTCAGCGGGAAACCTGCTTCTCCCTCTCCCTCGGCCTGCTGCTTCCCCTACTTGTGCTCTCTCTCTCTGTCAAATAAATAAAATCTTAAAAAAAAAAAAAAGTTTATACATTCCTGAGATAATTTTACACTATTGTCTTTTGCGTTAGTTTTTAATTATTCTAAACATATTTCTACAGAGTGACATGTGAGTAACTTGTTTTCCTTCCTGTCCCTATGCTCCATTTCTCGAATAGCTTGTCCTTCGCCTACTGTTTTAAAAGGACATCTTTATGGTTTGTTCCCGGGTTTTGGTACCAAAAAAAAAAAAATTTAATTAAACAAAATAAAAGGACATCCTTACCCAGGCACTCACACATGGAACCCTCTCTGGACTTTCTATTCTATTCAACTTACATAAAGACACCTGTTCTTACTGGCCAAGAAAACACAAAAACTATAAAATGCTCAGAAAATGGCAGGCAACATTCAAACAAAGTCATTAGAAGAAAGTGAAAGTAAGAAAGGAACAAAACATTTTAGCTGATAGAACCATTCCCCAAAGAACAACCAACAGAGATTGGTAGCCACACCGCGACATGAATCAAATACCATAAAATAAGCACGTGCAGACATGAAGGAACACCCTGAATTAGAAATTCAACACTCAAACCAAAATGGACAAAGAGCCAAGATGTGAAATAAGAGTTAAATTAATTCGGGAAAGATACTGAAGAAAAAGTTATCTTAAAGACTAGCAATAGGGCGCCTGGGTGGCTCAGTCGTTAAGTGTCTGCCTTCGGCTCAGGTCATGACCCCAGGGTCCTGGGATCGAGTCCCGCATCAGGCTCCCTGCTCAGCCGGAAGCCTGCTTCTCCCTCTCCCACTCCCACTGCTTGTGTTCCTGCTCTCGCTCTCTGCCAAATAAATAAATAAAATCTTTAAAAAATAACATAAAAAGAAAAAAAAAGACTAGCAATATACCTAAGAATATATTCTACTGGGCCAATAAGGACACTAAAGAAGAAGGAAAACAGGTAAGAGAACAAAGATGGAATAAAGAGGTAAGACGAATCTGAGAGCAGGTGTCCAAGAGGATGGGCAAAGAAGATCTAGTAAACATACAAGTGAAGCTCCTGCAGAGAAGCAAACCATTAACAGACTAATACTTAAAACTCACATACAATGAAACTTTCTGAAAATAAAAGAAAACCTGAATCTATGTCAAAAGGGTACATATGTTCCTGGAAAAGTCAATCCAGGATGGTCACCACAGACACCTCACAACAAAACTACTAGACTTTAAGTATTTCAAAAATCCTCCAAGCCTTTGATTTACAAGTCCAAGTGTACAACAGGAAAGTAAGTCAAAGTGGGAGCAGACTTTTCAACAAAAACACAGTGAAATAATATTTTCACAAAATTCAAGACAAATATGAGTCAGGGATCTAGGGCCCAGCCCGGCCATTCTTCAAGTGTCCAGGCTACAGAAAGCAGCGTCAGACCTGCAAGGATGTATTCGAGAGACTTCCTCGGGGATCTACTAGAGGATGGGCCCCACCAGACCACAAGATACAAGGAAAACGTCACCAGAACTGGTGTGACTACTAAGTACAGTACACTGTAGGTCAAAGTTTTAAAAAAAAAAAAAAGGAGACAAGGAAAAACAATGTGTAAATGTTGCATATTCTCAGAAAGGTGGAAATAGTGGATCTTCAAAAGCGGGAAGAGAAGGGACAAGGATTAAAGTAGAATAAGTTCACTGATCACCATGGGAGAAAAGGAGTATCATGTAAAGCCAACAAATAAAATAATACGTAGGCCTGAATAGGGAAAACGGAGACAAAAAGTATTAAGACAAAGGTAACCACGCCACAAAAAAAAAAACAAGCCTTCCTAAATAACAAAAGATAGCACCTTTACCCAAAAAGATACACATTAAAAAGGGAAAACATATTTGGAGAAAGGAGCTCAGTAATGTGCCACATCACACCATAAACGTGACATAAAACAAAACTTGAGATCAGGCACGTATGTTGTTCAATGTAAATGGCTTAACTCACTTTATCAGAATAAAAAAGATGATTACACTGATGTACAAAAGAAAATCTGATTGTATATTCAAGAAGCTCAATCAAAACAGAAAAGTTAACCATGACGAAACAGTAAAGGTGTGTCAGGCACACACAAATCCGTGGAAGGAGGCAAAGTGGTCCTAATACCAGAAAAGGGAGGACTCAGGCCAAAGCAGGAAATACAACAACAGACACTTCCTATCCCTGTGAAAATTAATAAAAGGAAACCTTGTCTAGAATGGAGTTCAGAGGCTCGCAGGGGGAGCTCTCACGCCAAGCACTGGTTGTCAATTGCGGACCCAAGAGGAAGAGAGGGACCTCCTGGAGGATGCTCCTTAAAATCCCAACAGGGGGAGGAAGGTTTCTTCCATCCCAGCAACAGCTCAGCCAATGAGAGGCAGTCACAGCGCAGCCGACGAGAAGCCAGTATACTTCCAGCTCCCAGTTCAGCCCCTCCCCACACCCCTTTTCCTCTCTAAAAGAACCTTTCTCTTCTTTGTTTTTTGGACTTCTCTATGGTTTTGCCACAGCTAGCGTGTCCTGAATTGAATTCTCTGCTATTTCCACATAAACCCATTTTGGTAGTAAAATAACTGGCAGCTTTTTTTTTTCAAGGTTAACAATAAAGGCTGTAATTCACAATGAAGAAATAAAACCTCTGATACTTATCAAAGAAACACCCCAATCACCTTCACAAAGCAGACACAAAAAGAAACAAAGTGAAACACAATAATAATATTCAAATATTTATGAGTTAAACATGTTATTATATAAAAATAAACAATAATAATGCTCTCAGTCTAAGGCCAAGTAGACAGAAAGTAAATAAACATAAGACCTAGCAATATAATTGGGGCACCTGGGTGGCTCAATCGGTTGAGAGTTGGAATCTTGGTTTTGGCTCAGATCATGATCTTGGGGTTGTGAGATTGAGCCCCATGTCAGGCTCCATGCTCAGTGCGGAGTCTGCTTGAGATTCTTTCCCCCTCCCTCTCTCTCTGCTCCTCCCCCTGCTCGTGCTCTAATAACAAGACTTAACAATAATAATAATGACTATATTTGGATATTTGTATGCCAATAATGGAGAATACACCTTCCTTGCAAGCACACATAAACTTTCACAAAAATGGAATAGTCACAAAGAAACCTCAGTAAATTCTATATCGTAAAGTAATACAACATTCTCTGATCATGATAAGGAAAATCTGTGTCCTAAGATGGCCGACGAAGCCAGCGAAAGTTCCAAATCCTTGCCCTGGGGCTCTTCCAGGTTCTCCCTGCTCTGCTTCCCACACCCACCAATCTGGGTTCTTCTCCCTGCCTCGCTTTGCGCATGCGCCAAAAGTGCCAAGTATGCGGAAGTAGAAGTGTATAAATTGCCCCCTTTGTGCTCAGGGCTCAGACCTTTGGAGACCATTCTCCTCTGAGCCCACCGGTGTTAAATAAACCTCCTATCCTCCAAGATCTCCGGGTGCCGCTTGGTTCTTCTGTAAGGCGATCCAGTCCAGGTTCCGTAACATTTCGTTCCCTGACTGGGAAACCCAACCGTGCTGGCCCATTGTTGCCACCGGTTTGGGGGCAACGGCGGGGCGGTGACGGAACGAGGGATCGTAATGGAGAAGGCGTACCCTGCCTAATTTTCGGCAGTCTCCCGCCCCGTCACCTCAGGCCGGCCCCTCTTCGCTGTTCCCACCCGACTCGAGGAGACTTGGCAGGTGAGGACCTGGTCCCAACATCAGATTCCGGTAAGGCCTGGGGCCTCAGGACCCAGACAGGCCCACCCCCACTGGGGTGAAAGGGGAGCTTGATCACCTCCCAGAGACCTCTTAGAGGTCTCACAGGTAGGGATTCCCAGGGAGGGAATGTAATAACTTCTGGAGTGTGAATGTGTGAGTGAATGTGCAGTCCAACCTGGCTTGCTCAAGTGGACTGATTCTGTAGCTCCGCGGGCAGGCACCCTTAAGATCCCCAGAAGCCTACAGAGTCCGAGTGGGCCCATATGCAATTCCATGGTGAACAGCATACAGTCTATGGCAGCATCAGAATAGTTTCCGATCGTAAGTCACAACGCTGAGACCGCTACGGCTAAGCCTCACCTAAGCTCCTTGGGGACATGGCCAGAAGGGCATCTGATTGGTCTCCTCACCTCAGGAGGCACCCCCCCTTTGTCTGTCTCTGCCCCACTGCACATGGGGACATCACCATGGGGTCAGGGCAGAGTAAACCTACGGTTCTAGAGACCATGATCAAAAATTTCAAGAAGGGGTTTTCGGGAGACTATGGAGTCAGGATGAACCCTGGCAAGTTGAGAACCCTATGTGAATTGGAATGGCCCACCTTTGATGTCAGGTGGCCTTCAGAAGGGACATTCGATGTCCCAATGATTCATCGAGTATGGCGAGTCCTAACAGAAGAACCAGGACACCCTGACCAGTTTCTGTACATTGACTCCTGGCTAGGAACTGCTCAGACCCTTCCCCCCCGGGTGCGATTCGTTTGCAATTAGCAGGGACAGGCCAGGGTCTTAATCGCTTACCCCCAAGACCGTCTACACCTGGCCCTTCAGCTCCAGACACTCCACCGTCATCAGTCTCACCAGCGCCCCCAGGCCCAGAGGATCCACCAACACCCCCAGGCCCAAAAGATCCACTTTCTCCAGGACCAGCAGCCAGGCTGTGCCCCAGGCCAGACACAAGCACCCCTCAAATGCCGGTACAAGAGACGCGGGAACCGGAGAGGCACGATGAAGATGGGACAGTCCGACCTGGCCATTCTATGATGTATTATCAGCTCTTCTCCACCACCAACCTCCTCAACTGGAACTCATCGGCCAACCTGGGAAGACTGCCAACAGTTACTCCCCACCGTTTTAACACAGAGGAAAGGAGAATATTGAAAGGTGCACGGCAGTACCTGGAAGAGCACGCAACAGCAGGAGTCATCGACCCTGCTGCCTGGGCTAAGGCGGCCATACCTGAAGAGCGCCCAGCATGGGACTTCACCACCACCGAGGGACAGGCCCACATCCGCCGGTACCAGGAGGCCCTCCTCCAGGGAATCTGGGCAGGCGCTAAGAAACCCATGAACATGACTAAGGTAACCTCAGTCACTCAACAACCAGGGGAGTCCCCCGGGGACTACTACGAAAGACTATGTGAAGCCTACAGGATAGACACTACATTTGACCCCGAGGCACAGGAAAGCCAACAGATGGTAAACACCTCCTTCGTGGTACAGGCCGCCCCAGATATCAGAAAAAAACTTCAGAAAGTAGAGGGTTTTGCTGGGATGAACATCACCCAACTAACAGAGATTGCCAATAAAGTCTACATGAACAGGGAGGTCGCAGCCAAACGGGAAGCCGACAAAAAGATGAAAAAGAAAGTCAGCCTCCTTGCCGCCACCCTGAAAGAAAAGGACAACACAAAGGCGGGGAGATCCTGACCTCCGAAAGGGGGGAAGCCCAGAACCCCCTTGGCAAGGGATCAATGTGCCTACTGTAAAGAGAAAGGGCATTGGAAAAACGAATGTCCCAACCGGGGAAAGGCTCAAAAGCCCAGCCGCTACAAGGAAGAACCCCAAGAGGAGGACCTCATAGGCCTTACGGGAATGGACTCAGACTGAGGGGGACCGGGCTCTTTCCTCCTTGGCCCCCATGAGCCCACCGTCAAAATGAAGATGGGGGGCCAATCAGTGACTTCCATGGTTGATACTGGGGCTGAGCACTGTTGTCACCTCCCCAGTGGCATCCGTCAGCAAAAGGACTGCGACCATCCTCGGGGCCACTGGGACACGGGCGATACAACAGCTCTTTTGCCAGGCTCGCCATTGCAAACTCAGGGGCCACAAGGTCCAACATGAATTCCTTTATCTGCCTGATTGCTCCATCCCCTTCCTGGGCCGAGACATACTCTCCAAACTTAGGGCTCAGATAACCTTTGAGCCCACTGGACACACTAGCCTCTGACTGAACCCAAGGCAATTATCACTGGCAATTACCACTAGCAAGTACCACGCCGATGGAAGAATGGAGGCTATTCTGTGCCCAGGCCCAACCAAGCAGCACGCTGGAGTTCAGACTTGCCTACTCCTACCAGTAAAGAAGCCAGGAGGGGGATACCAACCAGTTCAAGACCTGCGGGCCATCAACAAGGTGACCATCTCTCTGCACCCAGTGGTCCCGAATCCATACACCCTCCTTGGCCAAATCCCAGGATCGGCCAGATGGTTCACTTGCCTAGATTTGAAGGATGCCTTCTGCCTCCGCTTAGCTCCCCAGAGCCAGCCACTATTTGCCTTTGAATGCCCTGAACCTGATACAGGGTGCCAGAAGCAACTGACTTGGACGCGCCTCCCGCAGGGGTTTAAAAACTCACCAACCCTCTCTGGGGAAGCACTGGCTGCAGACCTCGCCAGCTTCCCAAGAGGCCACACGATGCACCCTCCTCCAGTATGTGGATGACCTCCTCCTCGCCAGTGACACATAAGACTGCACAAAAGGCACAAAGGCCCTCCTACAGCTCCTGTCAGACTCAGGATAACGAGCCTAACAGAAGGAGGCACAACTCTGCCAACAGGTCCAATACCTTGGTTTCCTCCTCACCCAAGGGAAAAGAGAACTAGGGCTGGAGAGAGAGAAAGTCATCATCTCCCTGCCACAGCCCCAGACAAAAGGGGGCCTACAAGAATTCCTTGGAGGCTGCAGGATTCTGCTGCATCTGGATCCCTGGGTTCTCGGCAATAGCAAGACCCCTTTATGATCTCTTAGGGGTACCAGATCAAGAACCCCCTGCCTGGACTGAGGAAGCAAAAGCCGCTTTCACAGAGATAAAGACCTCCCTGGGGCGGGCTCCAGCCCTGGGCCTACCAGATGCAGAAAAACCCTTCAATCTCTGTGCACGAAAAGGAAAAAATAGTGCTCGGGGTACTCACCCAGACTATTGGGCCCTGGCAATGGCCAGTTGCTTACCTGTCAAAGAAGCTAGACCCTGTGGCAGTGGGATGGCCACCGTGCCCCAGGGCGCTGGCAGCCACAGTCCTACTCATCAAGGAGGTGGAGAGACTTACCCTGGGGCAGAAACTTAACGTCAAGGTCCCTCATGCAGTTGTATCCCTCATGAATGCACAGGGACACCACTTCCTTCCCAACTCTTGGCTAGCACAACACCAAGGGCTCCTCTAGGAAAACCCGCGGGTTACAGTCAAAACAGTAAGGACCTTTAAATCCAGCAATCCTTCTCCCCACAGAAGAGGGGAAACCAGACCATGACTGCTCCGAGGTGACTGATGAAGTCTACGCGAGCCGTCCAGATCTGCGGGATCAAGCCATAAAGGATCCAGAGCTCACGCTGTTCAGCAATGGCAGCAGTTACCTACAAGAGGGTGCCCGGAAAGTGGGTTATGCAATAACCACAATCACTGAAGTCCTAGAAGCTAAGGCATTACCAGCTGGATGGTCAGCTCGACGGTCTGAATTACACGCCTTAGTCCGAGCCCTCACCCTCGGTGACGGCAAGAGTCAACATCTATACTGACTCTCAGTACGCCTTTGCTACTGTACATATATATGGAGCCATCTACAAGGAAAGGGGCCTCCTAACCGCAGCAGGAAAAGCTATCAAGAATAAGGAGGAGATACTGAGACTCCTCAAAGCCATCTGGCTTCCAAAGGAAGTAGAAATCCTGCACTGTAAGGGACACCAGAAAGGAGACGACCCCATAGCGCGGGGAAATCACCTGGCATATGAGGCAGCCAAGACTGCAGCCAGTGAGGACATGGGCAGAGCCCCTTCCCTCACCATGGCCCTGACACCCCCGGAAGAATTCCCTCCACCCAGTTACACTAAAAATGAAAATGAATGGACCATGGCTGAGGGAGCCACCCTGACTGAAAAGGGATGGTGGATGATGCCAGACGGGCGCATCTTTGTTCCAACAGCAACTGGAGGGCATCTAGTCAAGGAATACCAACAACTCACTCATCTGGGAAAAACTGCATTAGAGGCCCTTCTCAAAAATAAAGCACTACTGGGGCGCCTGGGTGGCTCAGTCGTTAAGCGTCTGCCTTCAGCTCAGGTCATGATCCCAGGGTCCTGGGATCAAGCCCCGCATCGGGCTCCCTGCTGAGTGGGAAGCCTGCTTCTCCCTCTCCCACTCCCCCTGCTTGTGTTCCCTCTCTCGCTGTGTCTCTCTCTGTCAAATAAATAAATAAAATCTTTAAAAAAATAAAAAATTAAAAAAAAAATAAACCATTACATCAATCAGCTGCCAGCACTATGCCGAGGAACAAGTAGATGCTCGGTCTGCACCATGGCCCCCGCCAGGTGTCCAGAGAATGGGAACAACCCCCTTCAAAGATCTAGAGGTAGACTTCACAGATGTGCAGCCAAGCAGGGGGTTCAGATATCGCCTAGTAATAGTATGCACATACTCTGGGAGAGTCGAAGCCTTCCCGACTAGGACTGAGCAAAGCTGGGAAGTAGCTAAAGTCCTCTTGCGGGAAAGCGTGCCCCGGTTCGGCCTGCCATTAACAATCCATAGTGACAATGGACCCGCATTTGTGGCAGATGTTGTACAGGTCTTGACTAAATCTCTCAACATCACCTGGAGACGCCACACTGTATACCGCTCACCCTCTCAGTCTTAGAACCCAATGCCACATCATGGGCTACAGGAATCATTCTCCTGTTGGGCCAATATCACCCCATGGGGACCGACCCCATGGCCAAATTTATGATTAAGTCCATGTTCACTCCAAGCCTTACAGTCAACCCCTAGAGTCAGACAGAAAATAACTCGCCCTGGCGCATCCCCAGGTCCCCCATCCACATGCAGCAAGCATCTATAGTGCAACTGTTAGGTATGATTAACGCCTCCCACCAAGCGCTTAACCACTCGAATCCACCCCTAGTGTCTGACTGCTGGATCTGTATGAAGCCCGGTCTCATCCAATACCTAGGTGTTATCCTCAACCAATCTACCGTGTCACCTCCCACCTCGGCACCAGGGACCTCAGATTATCCCTTTCTGGCTCCGGTACCGCTATATGGCAACTCTTCCTCTCCCATCACGGGCCAGTCGGGTCTGTGCACCTAACAACACTTCTGGCCTGTGATCAAGGTGTATACATCTGCATCACCCTGCGCAATCAATCATGCATGCTTGTCAGTCTCTTACCCGATCTTTCAGTCCTCCCCGGGAGCAATGCCCCACTCATCTGGAGACCTTCTAGCTGCCCTCGATGCTCCCCTGCAGCCATCCCTCTTATTCTGAGCCTGCCGGCTGCATCAGGTGTTGCCCTCAGCACCCCTGGCATCGGGATGTCTCAGGTTCAGTAGCAGGGGTTAACTCAACAACTCACAGCGGATTTTTCCACCCTCACTCAGGTCGGCCCTGGCCCTGCAGCGCCAACTCGATTCACTGGCCTCAGTGGTCCTCCAAAACAGGTGCAGGCTAGACTTGCTCATGGCCGCGCAAGTGGGGCTCTGCCTCTTCCTAGAGGAGGAATGTTGTTTCTATGCTAATGAGTCAGGGGTGGCCCAAGAAACTCTGACCCAATTACAGGAACGAGTACATCGTCGGTGGAAAACACTCCAGCGGAAAACTTGGTGGGATACCCTCTCACAATGGTTCCCTTGGTTCGCCCCTTGTCGGCCCCCTCCTATTGCTTCTCCTCATAGTGGCATTTGGTCCTTGTATGCTTTATGCCCTTACTGGGTTTATTACTACTCAAATTGCTAAAGTCAGACTCCAGTTACTTCTTATTCACTATCGCCCCTTAGAAGATGAAGATGATGCCCTCAAAACTAGGTGTTTAAAGGGGCATCAAAGGGGAGAATGATAAGGAAAATCTGTGTCCTAAGATGGCTGACCAAGCCAGCAAGAGAGTTCCAGTCCTTGCCCTGGGGCTCTTCTGGGTTCTTCTCCCTGCTCTGCTTCCCGCGCCCACCAATCCGGGTTCTTCTCCCTGCCCTGCTTTGCACACACGCCAAAAGTGCCCAGTATGTGGAAGCAGAAGTGTATAAATTGCCCCCTTTGTTTGTGCTCGGGGCTCAGACCTTTGGAGACCACTCTCCTCTGAGCCCGCCGGCATTAAATAAACATCCTGTCCTCCAAGATCTCCGGGTGCCGCTTGGTTCTTCCGTTGGGTTATCCAGTCCAGGTTCCGTAACAATCACAATGAAATAAAATGAAATGAAACTGGAAATCAGTAGAAATATTAAATAAAACAGACAAGGCACTAGCTAATATAATCACGAAAAAATGGGAAAAAGCACATATACACAAAAAGAAATGGCAGGGCAATAAAGAAGATGTGGTATTTATATAAAGTTTATTATTATTATTACTATTATTACTCAGCCATCAAAAAGAATGAAATCTTGCCATTTGCAATGACGTGAATGGAACTAGAGGATATTATGCTAAGCAAGTAAGTCAGCCAAAGAAAGATAAATACCATACAATGTCACTTGTATGTGGAGTTTAAGAAACAAAATAGATGAACATAGAGGAAGGGAGGGGAAAATAAGATAAAAACAGAGAGGGAGACAAACCATAAGAGACTCTTAACTCTAGGAAACAAACTGAGGGTTGCTGGAGGGGAGGTGGGTAGGGGCATGGGGCAACTGGGTGATGGGCATTAAGGCAGGCACTTGACATAATGAGCACTGGGTGTTATATGCAACTGATGAATCACTAAATATTAACCCTGAAACTAATAATACATTATATGTTAACTAAATTGAATTTAAATTAAAAATTTTTTAAATGACAGGGCAGAAACAAATGTTCAAATAGAAGAAATTTAAAGAAAAAAAATCTCAGGAGTATTCTAGACAACTGTATGCATAAAAAGGTGAAAGCCTAGATACAGTGGGTAGTTTCCTAGGAAAACACAATATATTAAAATTGATCCTAGCAGACAGAGAAAAGCTTGAGCAGGCCAATTTCCATAGAAAACACTGAGAAAACGGTTTTAAAACTCCACCACAAAAAAAGCACCCAGCACCCAATAACATCAAAAATAAATTCTACCAAACTGAAAAACCAGACAATCCCAATGCAACTTGAATCGTTCCAGGGCATTAAAAAAGCAGAAAAATGTTCACATTCCTTGAAGTATAGCATTTATATGTAAACCTGATAAAGGAAGACCAAAAAAACTATCGACCAATCTCCCATAGACAGATCCAAATCCTGGTAAAATGCCAGCATTTAGAATGTATCAGCACATTAAAAAGAAATGCATGGATGATTTATATTTTAAAAATCCAATAAATCGGGGCGCCTGGGTGGCTCAGTCGTTAAGCGTCTGCCTTCGGCTCAGGTCATGATCCCAGGGTCCTGGGATCGAGCCCCACATCGGGCTCCCTGCTTGGCGGGAAGCCTGCTTCTCCCTCTCCCACTCCCCCTGCTTGTGTTCCCTCTCTTGCTATGTCTCTCTCTCTGTCAAATAAATAAAAATCTTTAAAAAAAAAAAAAATCCAAAAAATCACCATAACAAACCTAAGGAGAAAATGTAATTATATCTGCATACTGAAAAGGCCTTTCACAAAATTCTACACCTAATCATGATTTTTGAAAATAGTAAAATGGTCACTGATGGATCTTTCATTAACATCATTCTTGAAGCCAGCACCCCACCCCCCACCAATGAAGCTCCAGGTCATCCCACCACAGTCAGCCACAAGGAGAAATGGCCACCAATGCCACCACTGATTAATACTGTACTGGAAGTATTGGCCAGAGAAAAGAAAGCAACTGGATGCCTAAGGCTTGAAAAAATAAATATCTCTAGTTATAGATGATACAGTGTTTACCTAAAAATATTAAGAAAATCAGTTATAAAATAAATGCAAATAGGAGAATTCAGTAAGCTGACAGAATATAAAACACAACAACAGTTTTCATTTAAACAAACAACACCCAGTTAGAAAACAATGGAACAGAAAATACTTTCCCGTATCAATGGAAGAGCAACAAATGATAAAATACTTTGGAATACCGTTAACAAGAAATGTGCATAATTTATCTGAGGAAAAACGTAAATCACTTCTGAAGGACATAAAAAGCAAACTTGAACCAATGGAAATACATCACTTATTCTTGAACAGACTGACTCGGCATCATGACGATGTCCATTTTCTCCATGTTAGTATTTAAACTGAACGTGGTATCAATGAAAATACCCTTTTCTTTCCAGGAGACAGAAAATTTGATTCCAAAGTTCATATGGAAAAATAAACATGAAAGTAGCTAAGGAAACTTGAAAAAATAAGAGGTAGGGAAGTCAGACTTACTAGATTATCACAACCATAATCTGGTTCTAGAACATCTGCACCATCTCCAAAGTTTCTGTGTCCCTCAACAGTCCCCTCCATCCCTAAGGACCACTGGTCTGCTGACAGTGCAGATCTGTTGAGACTGGAATTTCCCAGAAACGGAATCATATAATATACACATACTCTGTTGTGTCTGGCTTCTTTTGCTCGGCATGTTTCTGAGGTTCATGCGTGTTGTTGCACAGATCCATAGCCTTGTTCCTTTTCCATGCTGAGTAGTATTCCACTGCATGCATATACCATTTTTATAAATCCACCTGTTGATAAGCACTTGGGTTGTATCCAATGTGGCTATTATTACTAAAGCTCCTACAAACATTTGTGTACCAATCTTTTTGTGTAAAGATTTTCATATCTCACTGGTAAATAGCTAAAAGAAAAACTGCTGCATAATATGGTTAAGTGTTTTTTAATATTAAAATAACTGCCAAACATTCTCTGAAGAATTGTGTCACATCTGTGTAAACATGTGTTTAATTTCAGCTCTTCAGATCAATATGGTGCCATATCTCACCATGGTTCTAAACTGCATTTCACTGATGACTGGTGGTGTGGAGCTTCTCTCTCTATGTGCTAATGGCTACCACTCTATATTCTTCTGTGAAGCATTCAAATCTTCCACCTAATTTTAAAGTTGGGCTATCTCTTACCTATTGAGTGATAATAGTTCTTCACATATTCTGGACAAAGTCCTGAAACGAGGTTGCATTATTACAAATATTTTCTTCCAGCCTAAGGTTTGCCTTTTCTTTTGCTGAACAACGCTTTCAAAATGCAAAATTTCTGAATTCGATGATGTCCAATAATCTATTTCTTTCTTGTACAGTTAGTGTTTTTTGTGTCCTAAGAAATCTTCACCTACCTATGAAAATTTTCTAGTCTACCAAAAAATAACTACTAAAATTAGTGAGTTTAGCGAGGCAGCTAGATGAGGTAAATATACAAAATTCAAATGTATTCTTACGTATATTTATACAGAAGAAGCTTCTATGTATGGTACGTATAGTATGTATAGCAATTTCCTTATAAATACAGAAATACACATTTATATATTATTTACACATTTCTGTATATGCCAAATACTAGCAATGAAAAATCAGAAATTAAATTTTGAAACAGTAACATTTAAAATATATAATATACAATTAACAAAATATATGCAAGCCCAGTTCACTTAAAACTATAAAACTTTGTTGAGAGACATAAGTGAAGGCCCATCTAAATGGAGACATATTTGCCATGTCTGTGGCTTAGAAGACTACATCTTTAGATGTCAGTTGTCTCCAAATCAATCTATAGATTCAATGTCATCAAAATTCCAGTAGGTAGTTTTAAAGAAATTGGCAAGCGTGTTGTGATGAGCACTGGGTGTTAGACACAACTAATGCATCATTGAACACTGCATCAAAAACTCACGATGTACTGTATGTTGGCTAACTGAACATAAAAAATTTTTTTTAAAGAAATCCATCTATTTTTGAAATAAGAAAATGCTGGAGGTCATGACTTACAAGTCTACAGCCCACGAGAGCCTGTGTCTGTCCTTTTTTTTTTTTAAGATTTTATTTATTTATTTGAGAGAGAGCACATGAGAGGGGGGAGGGTCAGAGGGAGAAGCAGGCTCCTCGCTGAGCAGGGAGCCCGATGCGGGACTCGATCCCGGGACTCCAGGATCATGACCTGAGCCGAAGGCAGTCGCTTAACCAACTGAGCCACCCAGGCGCCCTGTGTCTGTCCTTACAGTGGAAATGGACTCACACATCATGTTGGTATTCTGACAAAGGTGCTGAAGTAATTCAGTGAAGAAAGGATGGCCTTTCCTACAAAATCTGGAAACCCATTTGTAAATAAAAATGAACCTCAATGCTGACCTTGCACACACATATAATTTAACTTTAAATGATCTACATGTAGTGTCTCCAAATAATCCCTGGGTGAGAGAAGTCACATGAAGCTGAGCTGAGGTGCCAGGTTTTCACCTGGAGGCCCAGTGGGGTTGTTGGCAGCTCAGCCCCTTGTGGCTGCAGGCAAAACTGAGGTTTCCCCTGTGGTGGGTGGTGGGGCATTCCCAGTTCCCGGGCCCCCATAACACGACAGCCAGTGGGGGGTTCACGTGAATGCCCCCCAGGCCTCCAGTCTCTGACTTCCGCGATCAGCCAGAGAAAACTCACTGCCTTCCAAGCACTCACAGTGGGTCCACCCAGATCATTTCCCTTTAGCTGTGTAACCAACTTCTCATAATGCTTGTAGATTTGACCATTTCTCCTTGAAATTCCACAAATTTTGTTCTATATGTGTTTAGGCCAATTTTAGCCTTGCTCTATCTTCCTTGGAGACTAATCTAATTATTATTACAAAGTTCCCCCTAATATCTAGTGATGACTTTTATCTTGAAGTCTTCTGGTCTAACATTAATAGCTTATCAGCTTGCTTTTAGTTATTAGCATCTCCAGGGCATCATTTTCCCTCCTTTTCATTCCAAACTTCCTTAAGTGTTCTGGGTTTTTGGGGTTTTTTTTTAAGATTTTATTTTTAAGTAATCTCTACACCCAATGTGGGGTTCGAACCTACAACCCTCAGATCAAGAGTTGCACACTCTACCCACTAAGCCAGCCAGGTGCCCCAAGTGTTCTGTTTTAGGGTCTTACATTAATTTTTAGGGCTGCAGTAACAAATTGGGTGGCTTAAAAAAACTAAAAATGTATTCTTTCACAATTTTAGAGGCTAGAAGCCCAAAATCAGGTGCCAGCAGGGCCCTCTCCTTCTGAAGGCTCTACAGCTTTCCTTGACTTGTCTGCCCCCGTGTGCACCTGGCCTTCTCTGTACATCTGTGTTTTCTCCTCTTATGAGAACACTTCTCATTGGACAGAGGGCCCAGTCTAAATCCAGGATGATTTTACCTGAGATCCTTAACCGGATACCATTTCCAAATAAGGTCACATTCTGAGGCTCTGAGTAGATGTGAACTGGGGGATGGGGGGTGTGTGGAGAGGATATCCTATTCCATACCCTACTGGTGCACGTACAGAGTTAGTAATCTCCAAATCTGAGCTCAATCTCGGTAGGGGGTTGATCCTGCTCCATCCCCCTGCAGGGCAACACCCAAGAAAATGAGTGCTTCTGGCAAAGCCTGCTGTCCTCTGGTCACATAACACTCCACTAGGGTGAAGGCTGCCGGCGGTGTCTGGGCCCTTGTGCTGAGGTTGGTGCTCAGAGGTCCTGAGCCCCTGGACTTCCCATGTAGGCATTAAGCCTTGGGATGTGGAGGCGCACTTTGCAGCCTCTGCCCGGCCACCGAAGGCTCCCTGCTGAGATAAAAATGGCATCTTCAGAATCCAGGCAGGCTAGGGACATGGTGGGCTTTCCCTCTGTGGGAGGAAGTAGCTTCCTGTTGTCCTCAGACCCTTGCCACGTGCAAGGACGCTGGAGAAGGGCACCCTCTGAGCCAACAGGAAAGGAGTTCCCACACTACACAGGTACCAAAGCTGCCATCACACACGGTGGAGCCCACTGCCGTGGCCCCTCCGCCAACTGGAACATCCCTGCTCAAGGGCGGACCCCGCGGCTGGCGCCAACGGCCCTGGAAGCGCCCGCTAAGGACCAGCCGCAGACGCCGCCGCTGCCTCGGTCATTGCTGGTGCTGCAGCCGCGTGGCCAGAAACAAAGCTTCTCATCCCAGATTCTCCCTCTTGGTGAAGACTCAGGAAGGCTTGCCTCCCAGAACCCCCAAGACACAAATGGCAATCAGACACCCCCATCCCCTTTGGAGACCCAGACATACCGACGCGACCGGGCACTCACTTCACTTCTCGAATACACAACGCTGGGTCCCGAATGAGCCAGACAAGAGAACTTGCCCTCGGGTTCCAGCCTGAGCAGGTGGCCCCCAGAGCACCACGCATTTGGCTGGCTTACACAAGTCCGAGCTCGAAGACCTAAAACGTGCACATTTCAGCCATCAGCCTGAAGGCAGAATTACAGCAAAGTCACCAGAAGGGAAGCTTATTGGAATCTGACTCTGTCTCTGATGTTTGGTGACGGACAGCTTTCCGGCCTGCCCATCCCACCCTCCGTTCCACATCCGGACAAGCGGATAAAGGCCACCCGTGGAGAATTCAAACCACAGAAACCCGGCCCACGCAGGGGTCCTCCCTCCATCCCACCCCAACCACAGGAAGAGCAGGCCACTCACTCCCCACTGCTGCCTTTAGCCGTTCAGACCCGCCTCCTGGGAGCCACCATCCTGAAAGCCTGGTTATGTGACAAATTACCTCTTCATACCCTCTTGGTGCTCATGTGGCTTCATCACTCTTGATAATCAAGCCAAATTTGGGGTCAGGGTTGATCCTGCCCCTTTTGCTCTTAGGACTTCGAGGCTGTATGCTCCTTCATTTCTCTTCTGGGAGTTAGGGGAGAGGTTCCTCCTTGTAGACGTCACTGCCCATCGGTACATGAATGGTCCCAGACAATTCAAGGATCCTGGATTGTTTAGTTCCTCATAACCTTCTCCTAACGTAAATGCTAACGCCCTCTGTTTGTCTTCTGCGCATAGTTTAAAATCCACAAGACGCGGTTCCTGCTGTTTTATAGTTGACCCTCAGATCTCCTGGTCCCCAGCGCTGCTCATCAGCCTTCCGCTTCGTGTCCCACGCATGTTCTTCTCAGCGGTGCTGTGACTGTTACAGATTCTCCATGTTACCTGAGATGCCTTCACTCCTCTTCACTCCTGGGGGTCACTTTCTGTTATGGATTTCCTGCTGGCAGTTCTTTCTTTCAAGACCCTATTCTATGATCCTTGAGATCCACGGTTGCCCGCAGTAAGTCAGACCCTGAAGGGAGTCTGCGTCCCCTGGCTGCTACCAGATAGGCTTTCTTGGTCCTCGGGTAATCTCAGTTCACCCTGATGGGCCCGTATGCAGATTCAGTTTTGTTTATCCCACTTGGGGCTTGTAGGCCTACTTGATTCCATGGATCAATGTCCTTAGTCTATTTTGGAGAAATATCTGCCATTATCTCTTCAAATGTTGCTTTTGACCCATTCACTCCCTCACCTGCTCCTGATACCAAATACTAGAATTTTTCCATGGATCCTTTATGGCCTTGCTACTCAAAGTGTCGTCTAAGACCGACAGGACCAATACTACCAGGCAGCTTTTAAAACGTCAGAATCCAAGGGGCGCCTGGGTGGCTCACTCGTTAAGTGTCTGACTTTTGATGTCAGCTCAGGTCATGATCTCAGGGTCGTGAGACAGAGCCCCGTGACGGGCTCCACACTCAGCAGGGAGTCTGCTTGAGATTCTCTCTCGCTCTCCCCCTCCCTGCTTGTGTGCTCTCTCTCACAAAAGGAAAAAAAAGTTAGAATCGAGGCATCCCCAGGGACCCAACAAATTGGAATCTACATTTAAACAACATCCCCAGTAGTTCACATGCCATTAAAGCCTGAGAAGGACTGGTCTACATCTTGTACCCTCTCTTTCCATTTACCTCACTCAATATCTGCATTTCATTCCAGGTAACCTCTTAACTTTTTCACTGATGCAGAAAACACCATACAGAAAAGTGCACAAAACACAAACCCAACGCTCAATGCATCATTACAAAGCAAATATTCACATTGCCACCCAAGTTAAGAAATGGGGTGTTGCCAGAGCCCCAGATGCTCCCCTCCACCCCCCATCTAGGTGTGATTCCACTGTCCATCCTGCTATGAAACCCACTCACTGAGTTAACCTTTGTACTCAGTGTTTCTATTCTGGAATTTCTACTTGGTTCTTTTCTAAATAGGTTCCGTCATTTTTCATAGCTTTGAGTTCTGAAACCCTCTCCCTAAACACAGCAACCACAGGGGTTTTAGCACGTAAGGACTGCAGTATCTTGAGCTCGTACTCTCTCATCTCTCCCGTGCCTAGTTAGCTCCAAGTGTGTGCTGGACACTGCATTTCAAAGCAGAAATAACATGCGGCCTTGGGTGACGTTATCTTTCCCAGGAAGGATTCTCGTTTACTCCTCCCAGGTGGCCGGGGTGCCAGGCTACAGCCAGGGGGAGCACGGCGGACCTGCAGATCCCACTTCGGGCTGCAACCCCCGACACTCCAGCCAGTGTAAGGGGAGGCCCAGGGCTCCGCCCTCACTGGCTCAGCACTCCAATTCCTCGCCGGGCCATCAAAGGCCTACAGCCTCTCAGCTGCCTTGGCAGAAGGGTCTCCAGGGCAAAGTTGCCAGCGTCGGTGACTCCATCTGATTCCGGCTAAATCTCCTGAATCTTGGTCTAGACATTTTTGTTCTTTCTCCTCTCTGAGGTTATCCAGCAGATGTACGCCTCCTACCTTTACTATCCTTCGCAAAGAAAGGGAAGCACATGGTCTACCGCTCCCAGAGAGAACCTCAGTGGCCTCTTCAGCTACGCAATGGATTCTCCAATGGATCTGGGGATGCCAATTACACTTATTCGGAAGTCTTCTTCAACAGCTGCACAGTGGTTTATGTAAAATGTTTCATCAGATGTTACTCATTTTGTTTGCTAAGCTTAGTTCCTTTCCAGTCAGTTCTGTGCGCACAGACGTCTGCTCCTCTTGATCCCCGGGACGCCAGCCTGCCCAACCTTTCCAAAGCCTCCTTCCCCACAGGTGGGGACACTGCCTCCATCTGAGAGCCACTTCCCACACCTGCCACCTTACACCCACTTTCCTCGTTTCTCCCCGCCAAACCCTCCCAATGCCCAAGAGTCACTTCTAAATGGACATTCTGGTAACAGAGGCTTTTGGTGTCCTGGGCAAGTGCTCATGTTTGTCAAACATGCCTCAGTTTCTCCTGAGTTGCGCCTTAGCTGGGACTTGAAACAAGGTAAGGAAGGGTAAGAATGCAGACAGAGAAGGAATTGCAGGGAGGAGAGAGACTGCCAGCAAGCTCAGGGGACAGGAGAGCAGAGGCACATGAACTGAACCCACAGGCAGCCCGTGGCTGAGTCTCGGTGACGGCTCAGGAGGGGCAGAGACGGGGCTAGGGAGACAGGCTGCTGCAGGCAGCTGAGCTGGAGAGGAGGAGCTGGGGTACTGGGCCGCAGAATGACAGCTTGTCCTACCACATCGAGTGCCCGGCTCCAGGCGCCACCCATCACAGTGGTCACAGCATCAGAGTGTCCGTGACCCTGGGAGACAGCTAGGACCTGCAGAGACTCCCAAGAGCCAGTCACTCACCAGCAGGAAGGGGCCCTCTGGATGGTCACAGGCCTGCAACGCAGATGAGTATGTAGGCAGGGAGAAGGAGGCCCACTCCCTCCCATTCTCCGCTTTCCACACCTTGATCAGGCCCAGCTTGTCCACGGTGACAACCAGCTGCAGCCGAGGGTAGGTCACCAAATTCACCAGAGCAGCGGGCTGCAGGGGGCTTGACCAGATCTCTGTGCCCTGGGCAACAACAAAAGGAAAATAACAACTTATACGGGGGCCATTCATTTCATAAACATATGACCATCGCCTAGTGCACACGGGGGGCACATGGGTGGAAAAGGCACAGACCCCATGCTCACAGGAGCCACAGTGTGGTGCAGAGCACGACACGGAAGCGGTGTTTCGGGGCACAGCAGTGGCGGAACTGGGGGTGTACGGAAATTCCCAAGCGCTGGCACCACCAGGACTGCACCGGGGTTGGGGGGCGGCCGTGTGCACACAGTAGTTGCCCCCAGCTCCACCAAGGCAGGCTGGGCAGGGAGCTGGGGCCTGGGCCACACGGCTGCGTACAAAGAACTTACATGTGCAGCATCTCCCTCAGGCCCCTGCAGCCCCATTTTACAGATTAGCTAACTCAGGCTTGTGGGTGAGAACAGTTCACGTGGCATGTCCGTGTTGTCCTGCTTAAAACACCCCCTTTCCTGGGAGGGGTCCTAGCCAAGGCCCGAGCTGGGCGATTCCATGGTCTGTCCCAGGACTGTAAGAACTGCAACAGGTGGGAAAGAGCTGGTGCCGGTGGGCTCAGGGCACCCGAAGGCGGGACACCAGAGAACTATCCGCGACGTTCCACTCCCAGTCTCCCAGAGGCGCCACCTGGGCTTCCGTTCCCATTCTGGGTCATTATGACCCTTTTTCTATCATGTGTTCCTTTTACCATGATCTGGATCTTTTTTTCCAACCAAGATACTCAGGATTCCTCTATGAGATCCTTTCTCAGTTGATTTCTGTTGCTCGAGCAGCAAGGTGATGCGGAGGGATGGCAAGGAGTCTCGGGGAACAGAGCACATTCACCAGGGTTAGTGAAGGAGGCGTGAGACTCCCTCCTGGGTTCGGAGTGGAAGCAGAGGTCAGGGGTCGGAGCACAGAAACACGCTGACCAGTGACTGCTGGGCAACACGCCTGCCGCAGGAAGGAAGCGGGCGGTGGTAGCACCGGGACTCTGATGCCAGAAACAGACGAACTCAAACCCTAGAATTCTCCAGGGACAGTGGATGACACGTGGCATGGAAAGCCAGACCGGAAACCAATATAACCAGTCAAAAGCATGGTCTTAAATACTGTAAGTGGAAACTAAGATCATTTTTGAAAAGGAGCATTTACTGGGGCATCGGGGTGGTGCAGTCAGTTGAGTGTCTGACTCCTGGTTTCGGCTCAGGTCGTGATCTCATGGGTCGTGGGATCGAGCCCCACAAGAGGCTCCACACTCAGCGGGGAGTCTGCCTGAGACTCTCTCCCTCTCTGTCCCTCCTGCTTGCATGCGCATGCTTTCTCTAAAATGAATAAATAAATCTTTAAAAAAAAAAAAGTATTTATTAATTTTAGGAAACGCCAAATGTTAGTTTGCCTCATAGCTCAGTGTGAAAAGCACTTACACAATTACAGTACTACTAACCATACAGATAATTATTTGGGGACAAGACAACTGCTGTGTGTGGACGTGGAAGGAGGAAAGGCGGAGGTTGTTTTCTACGGGAGGTTTGCTCGTGAAGAGTACTAAGGTTGTGCAGCCAGGCAGGATGTGTGCAGGTGGCTCTGGACTCTGAAAGAGGCTCACGCTGGCAAACCAGACCACACGGAAGTAGAGCTCAGCAAATTACGGCCTTCAGCCAAACCCAGCCCACTGCCCATATCTGTAGTTTAGCTTAAAATTAAAAAAAAAAAAAATCAAAAGACGATTTCACAACACATGGAAATATGTGCACCTCACATGTCAGCATGCGTTGCTAGCTCTGTCAGAACAGGCCACTCTCCCGTTTGCTTTCTGCTCCTGCATCGAGCCCACAGAGCTGGGGGGTTACATAGGGACCACAGGGCCCTTGACGGGAAACGTCCGCCGAGCCTGTACCCAAGTGCTCTCCCTGTTCAAGTCGAGACCTGATCATCTGGGCAAGTCTAGGGTCTCCCAGGCGCCATGTCTTCTTCTGCTGACCCCCCCACCCTGAGCCCATGTGGCCAGGTGTCCGCAGCCGACGCAGGTCCTACAGAGAGGCTACAGGAAGGCGGGCAGCCTCCCACCCCAGGAACCACAGGACCTTCCTGTGAAATGACCCTCAAATACTGCCTTGTAGGAGGAAAACCAAGCATGAGAAGAGGAAACTATCATCAACAACCGAAAACTTGGCCACGGAGTAGAGAGAAATGATGCAAACAACTTTATACCCTTTAAACAAAAAAGAGCATGGGGGGCACCTGGGTGGCTCAGTTGGTTAAGCGACTGCCTTCGGCTCAGGTCATGATCCTGGAGTCCCTGGATCGAGTCCCACATCGGGCTCCCTGCTCGGCGGGGAGCCTGCTTCTCCCTCTGACCCTCCCCCCTCTCATGCTCTCTCTCTCTCTCTCATTCTCTCTCTCAAATAAATAAATAAAATCTTTAAAAAAAAAAAAAAAAGAGCATGGGGATAAGAACGGGCTCCTGGTAACGAAGAAGTTTCTGCAAAGCAGGCAGACAACACAGACTCTCTGAAGCATGCGGATGGAGGAACAGACTCTACTAATGTAAAAACGGATGAATTGATAGCCACCAGGAAGACGAAGATTGGACAGGACTTGAACAGTGGTCGCCTCTGGGAAGAACTGCTGAAGAGAGCAGTCAGGGGGAGAATTTTTTCGCTCAAGAAATATCTCCTAGTCCGACTTTTCCAAAACCCTCAACAGTGTTTTACTTTCATGATTCAAAAGCAAAATAAATTGTAACTAACCACAGCACATCCCTCATGTGCCCCCGCCCGGTGCCCCTTCCTCCCATTCCAAGCCCCTGCCCTGGCTCCTGGGCCCCTCACAACCTAGGCTGCAGCCCAGCTGGGACTTTCAAGACTCCATCACCACCTCTGTGCCCAGCAATGGCCTCAGGTGGCCTCTCAAGTGTCCCCGCGTGACCAAACGCAGCACACACCCGCTCTCTCCCAGACTCTAACGTGACGTCTGGGCAGAGCAGTGACCCCACGGCTGGCATGGGGGTGGCAGGACGCAGCTCCCAGCAGCCTGCTACCCTCGCACACTAGCAAGGAAGGCCCAGGTCTCGGTCAGTGTGCTGAGAGCCAGGGTGCCCTGTTCAAAGTGGCCAGGGAAATCCGGGGAGCCCCCTCTGCTCTCTGAGCGAACTGGGCACTTCCAGCAGAGCTGGCCAACGGCGACATGAGGAGGCTCCCCACTTAACGTAGCAAGGACCCACAGGTGCCTTTGCTTGTCCAGGGCTTTCAAAAACATGAGGTAATCTGTAGTTTCCAGGAAAAAGTCCTATCGAGGAGGTTGGTTTCTATGTGTGCAGAACCCTTGGATTTACAGGGAACCACACGGTTCAGGACTCAGAGACACTTCCCTCTCTGTCTCAGACTGATCGTCCATAAAATCAGGGTGATAATAATGCATGCTTTGCTCAGCTGCGGTGAGAATCAGTGAGGAAATGGACCGCAAAGCTTTTTAACAATAGTGACAACCAAGTGTGAAATACCAGTTATCAAAGTCTCAACACTTAACTGGTACATGGGGGTAACTAGAAGGGGCAACTGTTTGGGCAAAACAGCCTGGACTGGGCACTAGCTCCAACGTGGACACCGCGGGACCGGGGGCAGGTGCTGCCGTGTGGCCGCTGCGCAGGCACCCACCTCCCCGAGGCAGGCCGCTCAGAGTCAAGGGCAGGTCTGGCTCCAGCTGCGATCAGACCTGAGCTCTAAGTGCGACCTGGCCTCTTGCAGCTCAGAGTTCTTGTCTATACCATGGGGATCCCACCACCTGGAAGCTGCCCCCGGGGGCTGAACGAGCTAGTAAAGGGGAAGAACCTCAGTAGGATCCTGTGAGTCGCACCCTGGCCCCTCCACCCGGCTCACCTCCTGCACATCCCAGGCACGCACTGTGCTGTCCGAGGACACGGTGCACACCACCGACTTCTCCTGTCCATCAAACCGGCACTCGTTGGTTGAGATGTAGGCCAGCTCGTCTATGCCTCCTGGAAGAGAACAGAGACTGGCCTTGAATGCACACCGAACGTCTGGGATGTGGACATGCAGACTGGGGAAGGGCCGGCGGGACACTCCTTCCTCTTTCTCTCTCGGGAGCACCCAGGCGCTCTTAGGGGACAGCTGTGGCCATAGGGCTTCACACCCAGGACTGCCCCCTCCCACCAGCCACGTGGCCACAACACTCCCTACTCTCTTGCTTTCCGTTCTCTCTACTCTGAAATAAATATAACAATTCCTTCTTCACAGGGCTACTCTGAGCACCAAGTGACATGGCCAAATACAGAACCCAGCAGGGCGAGTCCTCGTCAAGCAGCCCCTTCCCACTCACTGGCTAAACACCAAATCCCAGGGCACTCGACCAGGACAAGTGAGCAGCAGGAAAGCTTGCAGCCATACCTTTGTGCCCAGCAATGGCTTTGCAGATGAAGTCCTTCTCTGGCCGCCCAGATTCCATTCGGAACTCCAGCTCAGATCGGCAGAGATAGTACTGTTTCCATGTTTGTGTGCCCAAGGTCATCTGGGAGGCTTTACATGATGACCAGCGTCTCAGACACAGCTGCCTGGAACACAGACCCATGATCCCAGGCAGGACAGGGCAGGTGTTAGAAGAAGGTACTATGATGTCCACAGGTCTAGTTTTGATTCCTGGCTTTACCATCTAGTAGCTTGGACAATGCACTCTGCCTACTGAGGCCTCAACCGCCTCCACTGTTAAAGTGGGGATGATGATGAGATGACACTGAACAAGTGCTCACCACCACCAGGTGTCAGTGCTTCTTGCGTATTCCACCATTTTTCCTGACACCCCCGTGAAGTAGGTCCTGACCCCTTGTACATGACCGGGGCTTTAACTGACCCAAGGCCAAGGGCATGCAGCTTCGGTCATGCAACCGAATTACTTCGGTAATTCAAGAGTATTTCTTGGGATGCCTGAGTGGCTCAGTCAGTTAAGCATCTGCCTTCAGCTCAGGTCATGATCCCAGGGTCCTGGGATCGAGTTTCACATCGGGCTCCTTGCTCAGCGGGGAGCCTGCTTCTCCCTCTGCCTGCCGCCCCCCTGCTTGTGCTCTCTCTGACAAATAAATAAAATCTTAAAAAAAAAAAGAAAAGAGTATTTCTTGAAGTCTCCAACTCTTATTGCTGAATTGTCTATTTCTCCTTTTAGTTCTGTCAGCCCTTCGTGTATTTTGCTGCTGTCATTAGGTGCGTATGCATTTATAATTTTTAGATCTTCTTCATGGATTGACTTATCATAAAATAGCCTTCTTTGTCTCTAGTAATGCTTTTTGTCTTACAGTCTACTTTGTCTGATATTAGCACGGCCATTCCAACTTTCCTTTGGTTACTGTTTGCATGGTATATCTGTTTCCATTCTTCAAATTTCAACTTATCTAAGTCTTTGAATCTAAAGTATGTCTCTTGTAGACAGCAGAAAGTTGGATATTGTTTATCCCTTCTGACAACCTCTGCCTTTTTATTGGAGTGTACACTTAATACATTTCACATAATTAATGACAAGGCATGATTTACATGTCATCTTGCTACTTATTTCTAGGTTTTAAGCATTTTCCCCTCTAGTCTTCTGTTACTGCCTTCTTTTGTGTTGAATAATTTCTAATGTACTAATTCCCTTGTCATTTCTTCTACCATATTTTTTGAGTTCTTAATGGTTGCCTTGGGGATTAATCTAGTTTTGATTAACATCAACTTAATTTCAACAGTATTCAAAAACTTTGCTCCTATGTAGCACCGTTTCCTGCCCCTCTCCAATTGTGCTGCTACACCTACAAATCACGTTTTATACATTATATATGCATCAACAGACAGCTATATTGTTTTATGCAACTGTCATTTAAATCATTAAAGAGAAAAACAGACTTACAAATAAATACATTTATACTGCCTTTTATATATGCCTATAAAGTAACATCACTAGTGTTCTTTATTTTCATGTAGATTCAACTTACTACCTAACATCCTTTCATTTCAAACTGAAAGACTCCCTTACGGTTTCTTGTAGGGCAAGTGTATAGCAACAAACCCTCTCAGCTTTTGCTAATCTTAAAAGGTCTTCATTTTCTCCTTTATTTTTCTAGACATTCAACTCTAATAATCTTTTCTTTCAACACTTCCAATGTCATCCCACTACCTTCTGTGTTCCATGTTTTTTATTTATTTATTTATTTATTTTAAAGATTTTATTTATTTATTTGTGTGAGAGAGAGCACATGAGAGGGGGGAGGGTCAGAGGGAGAAGCAGACTCCCTGCCGAGCAGGGAGCCCGATGTGGGACTCGATCCAGGGACTCCGGGATCATGACCTGAGCCGAAGGCAGTCGCTTAACCAACTGAGCCACCCAGGCGCCCTGTGTTCCATGTTTTTTAATGAGAAATCAACTGTTAAATATCATCAGGGTTTCCTTGTACATGATGAGTTGCTTCTCTCTTGCTGCTTTCATTCTCTATCTTCAGCTTTCAAGTTTGATTACAATGTGTCTTTTCAAATATTTTATTTAAGTAATCTCTACACCCAATGTGGGGCTTGAACTCATGACCCCAAGATCAAGAGTTGCATGCTCTACCGACTGAGCCAGCCAGGTGTCCCTACAATGTGTTCTGATGTGGAACTCTTTGTGAGACTGACGTGCTGCCTACTGCACTAAGACAACACTGGTGGTGTGGAACTCTTTTGAGTTTATCCTACTTGGAGTTCACTGAGCTTTTGCATGTGTAAATTAACATCCTTCATCAAATCTGGGAAGTTCCCAGCCCTTATTTCTTTAAATATTTTATTCCTTCTCCCTTTCCCCTCTCATTCTGGGACTCCTGTTATGCAATGTTGGCATGCTTGATGGTGTCCCACAGATCTCTTAGGCACTGTTGATTTTTCTTCCTTCTTCATATTCATTCTATTCTTCAGACTGGATAATCTCCCTTGCCTTATCTTCAAATTCACCGATTCTATCTTCTGTGCTCAAATCCTGAGTTTTTAATTTGATAGTATAATTTTCTACTCTATAATTTCTATTTATTTTTATAAATATTCTTTACTGATATCATCTATTGGATGAGACACTGTCCTCCGTCCCTTTAGTTCTTTGCACATGGTTTCCTGTAGTTGTTTGAACATAATGAAAATAGCTAATTTAAATTCTTTACCTAGTAAGTCCAATGCCTGGGCTTTCTCAAAGTTTCTGTTGTTTGCTTTATTTCCTGTGTATAAGCTATACTTTTCTTATTTCTTTGCATGACTCATAACTTCTGTTGAAAACTGAACATTTTAAATAATGTGGAGTTCTGGAAATCTGAACCCCCCCCCCCCGCCAGGTTTGTTGTTTCAGCTGTTGACTGTTATTGTTTGTTTAGTAACATTTATGAACAAATTCTGAAAAGCCTGCATTCTTTGTTACATATGGCCACTGAAGTCTCTGCTTAAATTAGAGCTTACTAATGATTGGCCATGGATATTGCAAATGCCTGGAACTACTAAGTCTTCTGGTCATCACCAAAAGGCTCCTGTGCATGTTGGGGAATGCATTCAACACTCAGTAAGGCAGCTGACAACTATGCCCAAGCCTTCACTTCCTACTTGCATAGAACCTCAGGGTTAGCCAAACAAGTGAGTTTAGAGCCTTCTTAGGTCTTCCCTGAATTTGTGCACACCCTGTTACATGTGCCTGGGCTTTTACATTCCTAGGAAAGTGTCAGGGCTTTTCAAAGCTCAAGCCCCTAAAGACATCACATTCTCAGCTTTTCAAGCTTTTGGTTAGCCTACTATTTGCTCAATTGCTGTCCATCAGCTCTGACAGGCCACAAAGTTAATCAACTGTCAGTTACTATTCTGACAAAGGTCCCAAAGTAAAGGCTTTCACACTGAGTGAACTCCAAGTCAGACCAAACAAAAACAGTCTGCCCATGGGGTCTTCAAAGAAATACCAGCAGGTCAAATAATGACAATTCTCTGGTAATGAGAATCCAATCCCATTCTTCCCCTCCAGTGACTGCCAGGCTCCTGGTTTCACTGTGATCATGAGCTGTTGATATTCAAGGCTAACAGAGAACTGGAGACGTTTATGGGAACAGGGCAAGAAAACTTGCTGTTCTAAGATTCAAATATTTTTTCTTGAACAAACACTTCCTAGACTACTACAAGTCTCTTGTTAATTTCCAGAGTTCTGAAAAAGTTGATTTTGAAAATTTGTGTCAGTTTTCTCATTGCTTTTATAGAGGAGAAAATTTCCAAATCCACCATTTTCCAAGATCCTGCATTCTGAGCTTCCATGTGACTGCTCTCAATTCTATGACAGCACCTCTTTCATCAAGTTTTTGAGAATAAAAATGTTAGCTCATCCACACTGTAGAGAACTATGGACTCTCCACCTAGTCTTTGGGCACCAAAGTGAGTGAGACATGGCTCTTACCACAGGGCGCTCTTAGCCAGTGGTTAGGAGAATAAGCAAAATAAAAGTTCATGGGAGAAACGTGACATTTCAGAAGATGCAACATGTGATATGGGACCTGAGAACAAAGAGAGTGGACTTCTGGCTGGGAGAGGACTAGGGAGGCTTCATGGGCAGAGGCTTCCAGCATTTTACAGTCCACAGAGCTGATGTGGCATTGTGTGGCTCCAGCCTAGCACTCCTAACTCACAGAGAACACAGATGAGGTTAGGTGGGAAATACATGGCTCATAGCCCATGACCTCAATAAGTACAATACAGTCATCATAGCTTCTCCATTCACTGAGCACCTCTATGTCAGGCCCTGTGCTAGGCTCTAGGAACTTTCTAACACACTGAGAAAGATCCAGCGCCCATGTTGGATGAAGGTTTTACTGTGCTTACTGGAACTCTGGTCCTTCTATGTTGTATACTGGGGTGCCTGGGTGGCTCAGGTCATGATCCCAGAGTCCTGGGATCAAGTCCCGCATGGGGCTCCCTGCTCCACAGGAGTCTGCTTCTCCTTCTGCCCCTCCTCCCACTCATTCTCTCAATCTCTCTCTCTCAAATAATAAATGAAATCTTAAAAAAAAAAGATTCAAAAAAAAAAAGTAGTATACTGGCAGCCTATGTGCCAAATGGGCCCCCAGATTATTTTGCTTGGCTTGCATAGGATTAGCCTGCATAGACTAGCTGCCACACTTAAAAATCGTAAGTTTTCACATAAAAGTCAGGAAAAGGCAAGTGGTCTGACTATACTGAACCCAAATTCCCACCTGACAAAATCTGTCTGGAGCTGCATAAGCCTGTACCCTTTAGATAAGAACGAGCTCTCAGCTTCACCACCTCTTTTATCTTCTGGATGGTGAGACCAAGTGTCAATTACCTCATATCACCAGTCCTTATATTGTTGGTTTTGAGTTGAAATAAGAAGGGAAATTTCTTGTACCCATATCTCAATCTAAAGAGTGTGAAAATGAAAGCTAGACCAGGAAGATAATGTGGCTTAAGAAAAAGAAGGCACATTTCTTAGTGGAAGTAAAGTCTAGTATTTAAGGCCATTACACACCACTATACGAATCTTAAGTAGGACCCATGACCAATATTTAGAAGAAATGAAAAAACAAATGATTTGACAAAAACAAAGGCAGACTGGGGTTCCTGGGTGGCTTAGCCAGTCAAGCAGCCAACCTCTTGATCTCAGCTCAGGTCTTGATCTCAGGGTCATGAGTTCAAGCCCCGCGCTGGGCTCCATGCTGGATGTGGAGCCTACTTTAAAAACAAAGGCAGACCATCAAAAAGGTTTAAGTATGAATATGAATAAAGTATGTGATATGCCTCTGAATTTCAATGTATCAAGTGCAAAAATACTGTGATACCAAAACTTTTCACAGATAGCAATTAATAACAAATGATCGGTGGTACACAACAGAAATTATGTACCTTAAACAAAAGCAAACATTTGCAGGCACCTGGGTGGCTCAGTTGGTTAAGCAACTGCCTTCGGCTGTCATGATCCTGGAGTCCCTGGATCGAGTCCTGCATCGGGCTCCCTGCTCGGCAGAGAGTCTGCTTCTCCCTCTGACCCTCCCCCCTCTCATGTGCTCGCTCTCTCTCGCATTCTCTCTCTCTCAAATAAATAAAATCCTAAAAAAAAAAAAAAAAGCAAATATTTGCAACTTTACTTCTAACCAAAAGTTAATGTTTAGTGTGTTGAAGGCAGCAGAATTTAAAAGGTCATGGGGCATTAAAAAAAGGAACTTGCAGCATTCTCAATTAAAATTATACAGTACACATTAAAAATACATGATCAGTTAACTACACTCATTTGCTGTGTCCATAAGAATTTCTAATTGGCCTGGAGAACTTTGGGGCCTGGTACCCATGACAGACACTGCATCAGAAATGATACATGCGGGCGCCTGGGTGGCTCAGTTGGTTGGGCAACTGCCTTCGGCTCAGGTCATGATCCTGGAGTCCCGGGATCGAGTCCCGCATCGGGCTCCCTGCTCGGCAGGGAGTCTGCTTCTCCCTCTGACTCTCCTCCCTCTCATGCTCTCTGTCTCTCATTCTCTGTCTCAAATAAATAAATAAAATCTTAAAAAAAAAAAAAAGAAATGATACATGCATGTGACCACAGATGACGATGCTCCTGAAATGCTGTTGTCCCAGCTCCAGAAAAACCCACTGTTTTTACAAGAACACAGTTCAAGGATACAATGCTGAGGAATGACTTTATGCTAAAAACGTTTAGCACCAAACAGTATGAAATAGTAATGAACTGAAACCCGTTCGTGACCTGCCTGTAGAAGCCAAACCATCTACCTAAGGAATCAGAGGCACCACGTGGTAACATATGACATCCGTGTGGAAGTTAGGTGATAAGCCACTGAAGGTATCTTTTGAACGGCTGAAAGAAACTTACTCCTGTCACTCAAACAGAAATTCCTCTCCTAGCCTATCAGCAAAGATGAGAATGAAGACCAGGGTTGGGGCTGGCATCCTACCTATTTCAACATATGAATACTGCTCTACTAGGTCTTCCACAAATACTCGCACCAACCCATGAGTCAGTTCACTTATTTCCTATGACACAAAGTCATTGAGCATCATATTTGGCAAGACATAACCTTGTCCACTCCCTACAGAGGAATCAATTTCCAGAACTGAATGTGTTCTATCTAGAGTACATTCCCCCAAACTGTAGATAAAGACGGAAAGCCAACAAAAGTTCTCTTCAAAACTAACTAAAGGGATTAATGTAATTTTTCTAACTAGTATCATTATCAATAACAAGTGAATGAAAAGCAATAGACACTATAGACACTGAACACTAAATACAGCAAAACTGGCATTCTAGAATTCTCAAATATCTCAATGCACAGTTATCCTGAAAACGAAACCCATCAAGCAAAGACTCCCTTCACGTTTGGCAGCCTCTTCATGTGTGAACAGCTGTAGCGGCTAAAACTAAATACAGCTCCTAGCTGACAGTCAAGGCTATAATCTGTCTCACATTCAGCAAGAGACAGATGATCTGACACTCCTTTCTTGGGACAAAAGAAGTCAGGTTCCAAAGGAAAAATGAATAAGAAAGAAAAACGTAATAAATTAATGATTAAAATATTTTTTATTTTCAAATTTAATTTTTTTGATTTTTTTTTTTAAAGATTTTATTCATTTGAGAGAGTGAGTGAGCACACACACACAAGAGACAGCACGAGCAGGGGGGAGGGACAGAGGGAGAGGGAGAAGCAGACTTCCCACTAAGCAGGGAGCCCCAGGCCCTTCCGGGACTCTGAGATCACAATGTGAACCAAAGGTAGACGTTTAACTGACTGAGTCACACAGGCGCCCCTGATGTTATTTTTTTTTAATATCGTATGTGCTTATACAGCTATGTTGTTACACCAAAGATGAGTTCAAATAAAATAGTTTGTTGATGTATCTTCTGTCAGCCAGCTGTATGCATTTACTGTACATTTCTGCCCCTGACTCTGGTACTCCTGACGTATATCAATCTCCCATTCAATTAATAAAACTCTTATATTTCAATATACTATTAAAAAAAGAGAGTGTTACACACCTAATGGGGGGGGGGGTGGGGGGGGTAGTTTCCTGCTAAGTTCTGTGGATTGTCCTTTCTTGTGTATGCATCAAAGCCAGAGACACAGTGCTCAGACCACTTATCCAGTGCACCCCTCACCTTCATGGGACACTCTTCTGACCATGTTTGGCTTTTCCTTCACTCACCTCCACAGTTCCTTGGTCCTTGAAACTTCATTCCAGACCTAGAACAAGAGGGCAGAGAAAACAATGTCTGGTCAGTCAATGTGCAGTTGGTGCCTAGCTTGCCGGGCACTATAGAAGGGGCAGAGAGCTAAATCAGACTTGGTGCCAGCAGGAAAGAAGATTCACCCTGGGGAATGAGGCTTATTTGGACAGTGCAATAAAAACAACCAAATGAGTGAGAAAGGAGAGAATGCCCAACTCAGTGGAGCCAAGGGGCTCAGAGATGACTACTGATCAAGTCCCCAGTGGCTGAAGCACTCTAGGGAGAGATAAAACTACTTGAGCAAAGATTCTGAAGTGTAAAAACATGAGTATTCTGCCATAATTGGAGTATAGTGTTCTGGGGAAAGGAGCTGGAGATCTGCTTAGACACAAATCCCAAAGTCCTATTGGCAAAAAACTGTGTGAAGCCATTTGGGAACTGTGGCTGAAGGAATGGCAGGGTTACACTTGTTTTAGGAGGAGGATCATTAGCTGCCGTCAGAATTGGAAACAAGGGCAAAGCAACAGGCCCCAGAATGGCTGCTGCACTGGCCTAGAGGATGTCCCAGAGATGCCAAGATGGTGGAACCGACAGCCACCTGGGGGGGGGGGGGAGACACACTGTCAAGCCCTGCTTCATAAACTGCCCCCTGCAGAAGCATTTGGGAGAGGCTCAGCGTCAGTCCCGGGAGGGGACCAGAGTGCCATGCCTGACCTCCATCAGGCCCACAGCTGCATCCTGGGACTCCCTAGCCTCTCCAGCCTAGGCCAGCCTGGATTCTGAAGCCCACACAGCTTTGGTGGGAACCACCCTGGAGTTGTCTGTGGTCCAGCTCCACTGAAGGCCCCACCCCAGAAACTGGCTTTCGGATCCATGACAGAAGGAACCACCTTCCTCTGAGCCCAGGCCCCCACTTCCACAGCCCTTGGTCATCTGCTAGATCAAAGTTTCAGTATTTTTGGAAGGAAAGTAAAATTTGTATTTTGCAAAAATCAAGCCAAGTCAGGCAAGAAGATTTACACATTTTCCTTTTCTATATCTCCTAGTTCAAAACCCAACTGAGACCTTATTTCCCAAATACAGATGTATAATGTGTAATATAACCTGATAAATACTCCCCTCCCACACCTTTGAGGATCTCTCTGTTAGATCCTGGCCTTCATGATGACACGGTGAGGCAAAAATTATTGACCTCATCTCACCTAAGGGGGAAACTATGTCCCAGAGAAGTTGGTGCTTTCCAACGATTTAAGTCACCCTCCTTTCAAACTCTGCCCCTACACTATCCCTAGCCTGCTGCTGGGAAAACAGGGATCCAATTCCAGCCCTGTATGGGACTACCTGGGTGGTACTCAGTTTCCTTATCGGTAAAAAAGGGATGAAAACCCAGTATTTTACGTGACACATTTTAAATGAGTTATAGAATTCAAATAAGAATCTGCTAAAAAAAAAAAATCTGTTTATTGATTTTTCTGTAAAATGGTATGATTGTGTGTTAAAATTAATAAGGAAAACCTTAGGAGACCAGCAGGGGGGGTACTCTTCAAGCCACAGCACTTGACAACGGCAGACCCCACAAGAAGAGATGCACACTGCAAACTGACACTAGTTTAGCTACGACATTACTATCCCAGAGGGAGATTTCCTGCCCCAGCAACAGCCCAGCGAACGAGAGGCCGCTACACTTCCAGCTCGCAGCTTAGTCCAATGGACGTTTAGTTTACAACAGCCTTCCCCCACCTTCCTCTATAAAAAAGCCTCCTGGCCTTTGTTTTCTGGACTGCCTATGATTTTACTTGTTGCTTGTCCCAAATTGCAATTCTCTGCTATTCCCAAATAAACACTTTTTTGCTGGTAAAATAACTGGCAGTTTCATTTCTAAGGTTATAAAATAAAATGTATTTTAGGTTCCTTAACGAAATTCATTTACTCAGCAAGTATTTACACAGCCTAAGTGCCAAGAAATTCACTGGGTGCTAGAGACAACATGACGCAAAACACAGAAATCCTTGCTCTCGGTAATGAGAAAAACAGACGTTAAATAAATACGCTCTACACTCAGTGAAGTTGTGTGCAGATCTAGGAAGAGCTCAGAGCAGGTGCACACGGGGGCGGACGCGCAGGTGCAGGCGGATGCACTCAACAGGCCCAGGGCAAGCACAGCCCAGCTCCAGGTGTGGAGAGGCCTGAGCGCAGGGGACGTGCCACTCACGGGAAAATCTTGGCTTCCCAGGCAGGCCCCAGGAGGGAAGTTCCAGAATATCCCAGAAAAGGTGGGAGGGGCAAGGAAACCGGTGCCCAAGCCCCTCTTAGCACGGAAGCCCGATGGCAGGGCGCCCACTGCAGGCGAACCGAGCAGGGTTCTGGGCGCTGCCAGGGGCCGGCGGCTTGCAGTGCTGCCCCCACAAAAGCCGCCCAGGTCACCACCCCGGGGGCCGCGAGCGCTCTCTGCCAACCACGGCATCAGGGCCGCCTGACGCCGCCTCCCAAATGGGGAACCAAACCCAGAGCAGAGCCAGCTGTGAACGCTCAGGGACCAAAAGCCAGCCCTGCCTCCGCCCCGGACAGAGCGCGCTACCTTGTCCACCTGGGCGGCGCAGAGCAGGTCTCGGGCCTCCAGGAAGGAGAAAACGTGCAGCAACTCGTGGAGCCCAAGCTGCGGCTCCATCTCGCGCCGCCGCCCCGGCCCCTCCCTCCACACGCTTCCGCGCCTCTCGGCCAAACCCCGCCCACCTCACCGCGCTTCCGCGCCTCTCGGCCAAACCCCGCCCATCCCACCGCGCTTCCGCCCCGCAGGCCAAACCCCGCCCATCCCACCGCGCTTCCGCCCCGCAGGCCAAACCCTGCCTACCCCACCGCGCTTCCGTTCCTCAGCTAAACCCCACCCACTCCGCCACGCTTCCGCCCCGAAAGACAAATCCCGCCCGTCCCACAGCGCTTCCGCCCCGCAAGCCGAGCCCCGCCCACCCTGCCGCGCTTCCGCTCCACTCAACCAAACCCTGCCCAGCCTACCTCACTTCCGCCCCGTAGGCCGAACCCCTCCCGTCTCAAGGCTCTTCAGCCCGCAGGCCAAGCCCCGCCCGCCCCGCCGCACTTCCGCTCCACTCAACCAAGCCCCGCCCATCTCACGGCGCTTCCCTCCCGCGCTTCCGCCCCGCAGACTACGCCCAGCCCGGAAGGCTCGTGCCGTTCTCAGTCAATCCTGTTCAGCCCCCTCTCCGCCTTATGCAGTAGCCAGTCCGCCCCGCTTCTCCCCAACCTTCCACTTGCCCCTGACCGCCCCCTGGGCCCTCGCCCTGACCCTCACGACAGGGACCTTGAGGCGGGCACCTCCCCAGCCCTGGCCGTTGCCCTCCCTCTTGCCGGTAAACGTGCCCTGTCTTGCATTCCAGCCCCACCCCTTACCCGCTCTCAACCTGGCCTTTGACAAGGTCCTCTCCTTTACTGGGGTCGGGCCGCCCCTAGTCCGTACACTCACCCTTACCTTGCCCCTGACCCCTCCCCTCCAACCTCGCCCTGCTTCTAACCCTCAACCCGGCTGTCATCTGCCATCTGCCCTACCCGAAACCCCTACCTTCACCGGACCCTGGCACCGTAACCCTCACCGTGAACTTCACCCTGGCCGTGACACGCAGCCTCACTCTGACCTTGACATTCAAGGTCAATAGTAGAACTGTGGGTACAAGCTCGAATAGGAGCTCAGAGCTCCCAGAAGGTAGCCAGACTGCAGCTTAGAGTTGACAGAAGATGTAGCTGGAGACAGGCACACATCCCTCAAGCATCAGACCTCTCCCTGAAAGCAACAAATGAGTCTGCCTTGTTTTGCATGGGCCTAGGAGCTTGGAGGGCAATGACCTGTCCTCAGTGCTCACAGAAGTTTATCCACATGAAGAACAAAAGATTGCTAAGTTTCTCTGCTCTGTTTTTAATTCTTCCTGAACCAAGGCTGCACCGTCCCAATTATTGAGCCCTATGGTAAGTCTTAGGTCTAACAGAGTGAGTCCTTCCCTTTTTCTCTTCTGCTGCCTTCTCTTAACCCTTTTATTTCCATACATACTGTAGAAACGGCTTATCAAATCTTATTAAACAACAAACAAGGGCTGATTTTGCTTGTATTTGGATTTACTAAATCAAGACATGAGTTCCAGGAATGCCTGTCTCCTCACTTGCTCTTTATCTGAGTAAGGAGGTGACACATCTGGTCCTGGCTCACCCTTATCCTGAGATGTTGGTAAACCGACTTAAACCTGATAGGTCCCCAACCTGAGCCAGCCCTGGGCTTGACTTCCGCCACCTCACTGTCTGAAGCCCCCAGGACCAGAGTAGCCATGCCTGGGTCCACTTCCCTGGTGACCAGAGAGAAGCAGAAGCCAGGAATCAATGCCACTTCCCTCAACAGGAATGGAAGAGGGGCAGACACCAGGCAGGACTACCCGGGCTTTTCATAGAAATCTCGAAACTGTACTAGCTTTTAATGCCTCTGAAAACCAAACCAAAACAAACCTGCCCTCCCACTTGTGTTTCAATGTGAGGACATCTTACACTCTGCACTCCCCTAGATGGCTCTACCAGGACCATCCCTGACCAGGAAGGCAGGGCCTGGAGAACCAGGACCATGGCAGGCACAACCCCGGAGCCCACTCTCTCCCTCTGATGGGTAAGTCAGCAACACACAGATGGGAAGCCGACAGTGCAAGCTGCAGGTCTCCTCTGCTGGAGCTGGACGTCCTCATCACCTGGCTGGGAGCAGGACCAGGCATGGAGTGGGGGACAAGTATGGCTGGGTAGAGGCCATGGGAGGTTGAGTCAGGCTAAGCAGAAGAACAAGAAGCCTGGGGGGCTCTGGGGAGCAGGACAGCAGGGCTAGCCCAGCGTCTCAGCCCTCTGGGATGAAGGGCCGAATCAGCTCCGGGTTCAACAGCGACTCTTCGAGAGGCCGGTCCACATGGAAGTCATGGACGTGGGGGGGCCCTGGGTGGGCCTTGGGGGCAGGTCCCCCTGGGCGCTGGGGAATCGGCAGCTCCGAGGGGTGGGCAGGCAGGGGAGCCGTGAAGAAGTACTGGTGCAGGAGGGCCTGGGGGCAGCAAGGGACAGCAGAAGGAAATCAGTCACCTCCCAGTCCCCACCTCAGCTCACTTCCCTCTGAGGGGGGATCTGAACACTGCCCTCTTGAGGCTCACTCCTACAGCACCTCTGAGTGCTCACCATCTGAGCACGGTTCCAGAGGCTGGCAGATCAAAGAACCTGCCCTCATGAAGTTTTCCACGAGTCAGGGGTGCGGGTGCCCAAGATAAAGATACAGGGTGCAGAGACAACAAGGGGGTGAGGGATGCTGGAGAGACTGCAGGCCTGCAGAGCGGTGCTCGAGCAGAGAGCTGAGAGGTGCAGGGGCTAGGCCCAAGGACAGAGTGCACCTGGAGCCCAGGGGAGAATGAGCAAAGGGGCAGAAGCTGACAGGGCCCCAGAGGTGATGGCCCCAACTGTGTGACATTCGTGGGCCCCTAGGACCTGGGCTTCTGCTCTGAGAGGGGGTCACAGGAGAGCCCTGCGGGGGGTATGAGCCAGCCTGCCAGGTGGAGGACACACTGAATTGGCAGAAGCAGGCAGTGGCGGGGTGCGGGGAGGGGGGGGGTAGTGTGCAGGGGCTCAGACTGCGGGAAGCAGTCAGATGACCTCAGCCCACTTTAGAGGCGCCGATGATGTGAGAACTCCCCAGGAGGCATGCCAGTGCTGAAAGTGGGGAGGGGACAGCGGCCGTGAGGCTGGGGACACAGGTACACCCGAGACAGAGGCCCTGGCACTACTGGCCAGCAGCCCAGGGTCCTCCCCCTCCTTCCCGGCCACATAACCCACCCTCCCGGGTCCCCCATGCCAGACCTCTGCTCCTCATTTCTCCCGTGCTTAAACCTGCACTTCCCCAAAGTCAGTCCCAATCCCCCCACCCCCAGGGCCCAGGGTGATACTGGGCATGTGCCGACGCAGAGTCGCTATCTGTTGAAGGGATGGAGGAGCCGGTCACCGACAACCCAGATGTGCTCTTCTGCAAGCTGGCCGTGGGCCGCCTGACCTTCCCGTGACCCGCCAGGCTCTGGTTCCAGCCCCCCGCAGATCCCGAGGGGCCTCAACCTCGGGACTGCGGGGCCCAAGCGAGGAGGGCCGGGGAAAGCGGGTCGCCGTACCTACCTGGGAGGCTGAGATGCGCTGGCGTGGAGGGTAGAGGAGGAACTGCCCCAGCAGGTCCAATGCTTGAGGAGACGCGTCAGGCAGCACCTCCACCAGAGGCACGGGCGCCTGCTCCGTGAAGGAAATCTTGCTGTAGTCGGGCAGCTCCGTGACCTCCTAGAACCACTGTCATCAGTCCTTGCTCGCTACGACCCACCCGCTCACTCTCATCCACGGCTCCCGCCGTCACTCCTGAAATCCCACAGCCCCTCGCCGACTCGGGCGCCTGCGCCACACCCAGCTTGGTGACAAGTGCAAGTGTGCTGGGAGGGAAGGGACAGGACCTGGCCTCGGGCACCCAGCAGGGTAGAAAGGGAGAAGCCCCCGAGGGAGGCCAGGACAGTGGCCGGAGGGCAAGCAGGTGTGGGGCCACAGGGAAGAGGTGCAGGAAAGGGCAGTCCTGGCTACGGGGGGGAGGGAGGATACCTGCTCCCACCCCCCCAATGGGAAGCCCTGCAAACCGGCCAGACTTGAGGACTGGGGGTGCCCAAGACTCGAAGCACACAGCAAAGCTGTTCAATATCGTTCTCCCCAGGAAAGAGAGGGGATCCGTTCAGCAATTCCCCCAGGATGCAGCCCACAGCCCTGTGGATACAGACGCAAAGAATTCAGAGATCTCACACCAGGACACAGATCTCCGCCCGCCAGCTCTGTCACTTCACACCAGGACACAGATCTCCGCCCGCCAGCTCCGTCACCTCACACAGGACACAGATCTGCCCACACCAGCTCCATCACCTCACACTAAGGACACAGATCTTCCCACATAGACCCACACCCCATACTGGGGCCAAGGAACCACAAAAGAGCACAGATGCTTCATATCTAGGAATACAGATTTGTAAATAAAGACCACAAGCCTAGAACATAGAACATATTCCCCTACCAAAGAGCTCACTGGCCTCAACCCTAGAAAACAAAGCAACATCCTCAATAGTTCTGAGACTTTTCAGAGCCTCAATTTCTGGGACACACAACCACCACCTCACACTCCTCACCTTCTGGGGCAGACTTCCAAAACAGCCCCTACATCTCAAGCTCTTAGGCATGTACAAACAAACCATCCTACCCCAAATAAAGGCTCAGAGCCTTCACACTCAGGGATCCAGGCCTCTAGATAGCTCACCTCCTGGGATATACGCAACCCCCTGTCCACTAATGTAGATGACCCATACGCCTTGAGCCTCAGACCACCTCCCCCACTCCATCCAGCCCAGAAGCTTCCCACTCTGATTACCTAATCCCCACCCAGCTCAAAAATGTCATAGAGAGGAAAACTGACCCCAAACTCCTCAGAGATACCCCAACCAGGGAAGACACCCCCAAGGCAACCTATAGTTCACAGCAGGAAGACACCCCCCCAAATGGCTGAGCAACCCCAAAGCCCAGGAGAAAAAGGTGACTCCATAACCCACATTCCCCCACGCCCAGCCCACAGGGGCCTCACCACAGGTCAACGCCCTGGTCATATTGGCGGGCACCGTACAGGAGCTCAGGAGCTCGGTACCACCTGTGAGGAGGAGGGCGGGCAGTCACAACCAGGTCGCCGGTCTGCCAGAAGGCTGCCCGGATAGGTCACCCCAGCCCCACAAGCTATGTCTGAACTGAAGGTCCAGAAGCATCTCATCCCCAGTGAGAAGGTTGGGGCCTGTCCATTGCCACGCCCTGCCTGGGAACTGGCCTTCCCTACCTGGTGGCCACCTGGTGTGTGTAGAGGCGGCTGCCATCTGGGGAAAAGACCCGGGCCAGGCCAAAGTCCGCTATCTTGAGCTGGCCTGAGGCACTGATGAGCAGGTTGGCCGGTTTCAGGTCCTGAGCACACCAAAGGAAGCATCAGTTCCTCCAGATCCCCCAGAGGACCTTGGGACAGGAGAGCTTGGCAGGCTAGGTACATGGGTCAGCCCAGGCCCCCACGCTCTCTGGGCCACTTACTCTGTGGTGTGGCCACACCGTAGGTCCTGTCCCCTCTGACCCCCTCTGACCACACCTTCTTCAAGGGCCGGCCCCACAGGTCCCGCCGCAGCCCATGCCGAGACTGACCCGATGCACGATGTTGTTGGCGTGGCAGAATGCGACACCCTTGAGCAGCATCTGCAGGTAGCTCTTGACCTGTGCCTGGACCAGCGGCCTCTGGGCGTGGCGCACCACCTCGGCCAGATCTGACAGCATGAACTCGAAGGCCAGCACAAAGCCTGCACCGTGCGGGAACACAGCCTTCAGCTGCACCACCTGCAGGGCAGGCCTCCTGTCAGCCCTGGACCCACAGTGCTCAGAGCCTCTCTGGGACCCCCAACCCTTGCCCTGACAGAGGACGAGGCAGGAAGGGAGTTGAGTTCCCTACGTGCAGGTCCCCATCTAACACTGCCTTCACACTCAGGGAAAAGGAGGTCTAAGGAAGGTCACCTAGGGCAATGTCTGGCCATCCACCCAGCCCAGGAACTGGAAAATCACCTGGGAGGGGTCTCTCTCTCACTCTCATACACACACAGACACACACACACACACACAGGGCACAGGTCTCCTCTGGGGCCATGAAATCCCAGTATCAGGAGACACGTCACATATGCTTCCTGAGGGCCCACGGGTCACAGGGACTGGGCGGCACAGCAGTGAGCAGGAGCAAGGCCTGGCAGGTCCTGATGACCTTAAGGAGCTCACAGGACAGGAACACACACACCTGACACATGAGCAAGTAAGCCCCCCGGCTGTGTCCAGGTTCTGAGGAGGACGGAGAGAATAAAACAGGTGGGGTCAGTAACGCAGGGATGTGGGAAGGAGCTGAGGGCAGAGCGCAGAGGGACAACAAGCACAAAGGCCTGCGGTGGGAACAGGAAGAAGGCTGGTCACCGGCATGTAGGATCCTCTAGGGAAGGGACCTTTGCTCGGTTCTGTGCTGTGACCTGGACGGTGTCACAGGAGACACTTCAGAAGGTGTGTGAAATGAATGAAGAGAGGAGCTGGAGTTCTCTGCATGAAGAAAAACCAGTGGGCTTTTCAAGCAGGGAAGTGGATTCCATCTACACTGGCTGACGGTGGGGGGAGGAGCACCGTGAAGTGGATCCCATCTACACTGGCTGACGGTGGGGGGAGGAGCACCGTGAAGTGGATCCCATCTACACTGGCTGACGGTGGGGGGAGGAGCACCGTGAAGTGGATCCCATCTACACTGGCTGACGGTGGGGGGAGGAGCACCGTGAAGTGGATTCCATCTACACTGGCTGACGGTGGGGGGAGGAGCACAG
>NC_138382.1:1588316-1599668 GCF_054177405.1 Leptonychotes weddellii
GGCTCCGGTCAGAGCTGAAGGTGGCCGGTGCTCAACTCTGGAGGGTTTTACGGTAGAAACTTCCGGGCTGCTGACTCGGGTTGAGGCCCCTGTCCCCAGCCTTCTTACAGGCCCTCCACCTCTCCCACACGTGGGCTGTCTGCATGCCCCTGGGCTGTCCTCAAAAAAATTCGAATAGCCTTACTGCTGGTTTTCAGACTTTGAAGGCAGCACAAAATCATTTCACAGATCACACACATACATTCAGATAAAGCACAGAATTATAAAGAAAAAAATCAACAAAAGAAAAATCCTATCAAGTACAATCAACCTTAGAGCACATTATATCAGACTACAACAAATATGGCATGTACTAACACATATTATATATATATACACACACATTTGCATACAAAACTAGGATGACATATTTTTAGATGTGTTTTATAAGCAGTTTTACAACATGCTTTTTTGTCATATATCCAATATATCATGGACATCTCCAGAGGATAACAAACAAGCAGGACACGACAGGACTGTCACTCCCCAGGGATGAGAGAAAGCACAGCGAAGAGCTCTGAGGCTGAGGGTGAATGTGTCCCTCCCCGTGTCCCCACAGCGCCTCCAGCCCCATCACAGCAGAACAGGGCCACGTGGGCCCTGCTGTCTCTGTGCATCTCCCCTACTGCACTTAAGTTATCAGAAGCCCAATCGGGGCCCATGCCCAGCCCAGGGTAGGACCTACGGGTGGACCCCAAGTTAGGACATCTGGACTCCTCAATCAGACCCCAGCCAAAGCATCCACGGACCAGCTGTGTGCCCACAGCTGGTGGATGAGCCTCCCCGCCTGGCCTGAGAAGGGGAGATCCTGAAATCGCCCTTGCAGAGCAATGGAGAACTCAGAATGAAAACGAACCCAACAGTTAACCTAGCCTGGGGAACAGAACAGAAGCTCAACAGAGGCAGTTATCATTATCATTACAAATCACCAAATGTTTTATGAAAAGAAGTCAGTGAATAAATGAATGAATGATGAGAACAGGAAGAAACAAGTGGGTGAATAAGAGGGAGTGAGTGCAGAATGACGTAAGTGGGGGACGAGGTGGACAAGACAGGGAGTAAGGGAGGGGTGCCGGAGGAGCACAGGGAGGCTGCGGAAAGGGGCCCTCCGAGCCCAACCCCACTCACGTGCTGATTGTCCTCGATCTCCTGCAGGGCCTTGATCTCCCGCAGGGCCTGGTTGGGGATGCCATCCTCCAGCCGCCGCAGAGCCACCTTCTTGAGCGCCACGATCTCTCCAGTCTGCGGGACAGAACTAAGACACTGCCACCCGTCCAGGGCTGGGGAATGGGGTGCGCCGACGGGACAGGCGCCATCTGGGGGGACGCAGAGGCCCGAGGTCCTCTTGGGGGTGGGAAGCGCCCCCACCCCGATCTGGAGGGAAATCAGGTCCAGCCTGGGACCCAGCTGTTGCAGAGCTGCGCGAACAGCTCCGAGACTCTAACGCCACGCTCCCTGGGGCACTCGCGGGACGACTGCGGTGGCATCGCGGGTGGGTGGGCATCTGACCGCAACCTGGACGACCCCCACTGAAGGGGGCCAAAGTGGTGGGCGCACACCACGAAGCGGGGCCGGGAGGCGGGCGCGGCGGTGCAGACGTGGGCACGGAAAACGGGGGTAAGGGGGTCTTTCTCTCGACCAGGAACGGCTGGAAGCGAAGGCAGGCCTGCGCGCCGCCCCGCGTGCCGGCTCACCTCCACGTGTTTGGCCTTAAAGACGATACCGTGCGCGCCCTCCCCGATGCGGCCCAGGATGCAGTACTGGTCCATGCCCGCGCCGCCGCAGGCCCCGCCCCTCCCCGCTGGCCCGACGCGGCTGCCTAGCAACGGGCTGTCTCTCAGCGCCCGGCCGAGTGGCCGGCAGCAGCTGCGGACGTCTCCGGGCCTCGTCTACGCCTTCGCCGGTTCCCCGCGGCCAGGCCGCAGCCCAGTCCATCCGGGGGAAGCCATCGTGCGCGGAGGGCACCAGCACCAGGGCGGCGGAACAATGGCGCCCGGTGCCCCCTCCCCGCGCCTCCCAGACGTCACGTGACCGGCGCCGCCGGGGCACGCAGCGGGGGGCGTGGCCGCGCTTCCTGGGGTAGAGCTTCGCGGCCAGGTGGGCGGGGAGGGGCGGGGCCGCGATAGGCGGGCCTCGCAGGTGGGAGGGCGGGGCTGCGCGTCTGGGCGGGGCCTCCTTGGAGAGGCGAGCGCAGCTCGGTCCCAGCAGGCCCCGCTCCCCACCTGTATCTGGTCATGCGAGCTTCAAGGACACTCTGGAGCCAATGATGATGGGAGCCCGGTCCAGGGCCAGGTTGTGGAGGGAGCGTCAGTGGGGCCTCCCTTCTGGAAGGTCAGTTGGCAACACACAGAGACATCTTTTAAAAAGTTCAAACTCTGACCAGAAGTGCATGTCTAAGGCTTCTCTTGAGGTAACATTTGGAGGAATTTGCATGAGTGATTCTGAAGAACTGCATACCATCAAAGGATGTTGACAAAAAACACAAGTTGCTCTTAAACCCCTGAAAAGATGCTCAATCTTACACACAAGATAAATGCAAAATAATCTACAGTTTTCCGCCTATGAAATGACCAACGATCCCACATCTAAGTCCATTAGCCAGGCTATGGGAAAACAGGAGCTTTTATACATTGCTGGTGGGAGTGTAACTTGTCATGCTGACAAGTTACAGATGCATATCCCTGGACTCAGCAAGTCCACTTCTAGAAATACCCCAACAGATATACTGCACACATGTGAGATGACCTGTGCAAAGTTACTCATTGCAGCATTGTGTGAACAGCAAAAAATTGAAAACACCACAGATGTCCATCAGTAGAAGACTGCCTAAATGGTGGTACACCCATCCAGTGGAATATGTGGCCTGATGCTTTTTTATGTGCAGTAGTAAGAAGACTAAGATACATTGTTTAGTTAAAAAGGCAAGATGCAGAACAGACCATACAGTGTGCCCCCAGCAATGTAAAGAAAAGAAAAAAATCTAATGTCTGTTTATCCATTACAATATATCTGCAAAGATACTCAAGATTTCATAATTGCAGTTACCTGGTGAGGGACTGGAAGGACTGGGGACAGGGTAGGAAGTAAACTCTTCACCGGGCCTTTGTATTCTTTGAGTTTTGAACCATATCATTTATTAATTTTTCAAAAAGGTAAATATTTTCTAGCTCAGAAGTTCCACCTTTAAAAAACTGCAGAGGAATGCCTTGATGTGCATACAAAGATGTTCACCCTGTTTGATGATAGCAGAGGCCAGAAAATAACCCAAATATCCCATGGAAGAATGGGTAGACAAGTTATGGGAGTACCTTAGAATGGAATATTTTATAGCTATTACAAATGGTGAGGAAAAGGATGTGGCATGGGAAAAGGATGGTCTTCAAAAAATAGTACTGGGTCATTTGAAAGGTCATATGAAGAAAAAAATGTGTATTGACCCAAACCTCACACCATACACAAAAACTGATTCCAGATGGAGTGCAAAACTAAATATGGAAGGTAAACAATGAAGTTTTAGAAGAAAACAGAGAATCTTAATGACTTTGGGTTAGGTAAAATTTTTCTTAAAGAGATTATGGAAAGCACTGAAGGGAAACTGAAAGCACTAAAATGAGAAATTGGACTTTATCAATATAGTAAGAACATCTGTCCTTCAAAAGACACCACTAGAGAGTGAAAAGGAAAGCCACAGAAAGGGAGAAGATACCAAAATACATATATATGACTAAGGCTCCTATCTAGAACTTATAAAGAACTCTTATAAAATAATTAAGAAGCAGACAACCTTACCAGAAAAATGGGCAAAACCTGGAGTAGGCACTTCACAAAAGGCAATACCCAAATAAAATAAATGTTTGACAAGGTCTGTGCTAACTTCACTGGTCATCAGGAAATTTCAAATTAAAACCATACTTTTACTGGGGTGCCTGGGTGGCTCAGTCAGTTGAACATCCGACTCTTAGTTTCAGCTCAGGTCATGATCTCAAGGCCGTGGGATTGAGCCCAGCATCAGACTCCATGCTCAACAAGGAGTCTGCTTGTCCCTCTCCTTCCCTCCACTCATGCTCTCTCTCAAAAATAAATAAATAAAATATTTAAAAAACTCAATTTTACTGTAACCACCCAGAATCATTTAAATGAAAAAGACAGACAATGCCAAATGCTGGCAAAGATGTAGAGCAGCCAGAATTCTCATACACTGCTGATGTGAGAGCAAGTTCAGACAACCACTTTGAACACTATTTGATACTATCTTTTCAAACTCATGTGGAGATTTTACATATTTATAGATAGATGATAGATACACACATACACATATATATATATAATCTAGTAAGTCCATCCCTAGGAATATAACTTGGCAGAAGTGCATATATGTATGTTCCCAAAGGACATACAGGTTCATAGCAGCACTCGTTAATAGCCTAACCTGGAAACAACCCAAATGTCTACAGTAGAATGGATAAATTAACTGTGAAATATTTCCCCAATGGAGTACTACACAGTAATGAGAATGAAGAAAGCATCACCACTGGCAACAACATGGATGAATCATAAACACAATGTTGAGGGAAGAAGCTAGACACAAAAGAATGTAAAATGGTGTAGCCACTGTGGAAAGCAGCATGGTGGTTCCTCAAAAATTAAAAGTAGAATTTCCATATGATCTAGCAAATCTACTTTTGGGTATATATCCAAAAGAATTGAAAGTGGGATCTTAAAGAGATATTTGTACACCTATTTTTATATCAGCATTATTTACAACAGCCAAGAGGACGAAGCAACCCAGGTGTCCATCAACAGATGAATAGATTTTAAAATGTGGTATATATGTACAACAGAATATTATTTATCCTTAAAAAGGGAGGAAATTCTGAAACATATTACAGCATGGATGGACCTTGAGGACATTATGCTAAGTGAAATAAGCCAGTCACAAAAAGACAAATACTGTAGGATTCCACTTATATTCATAGTGGAATTCATAGAAATAGAAAGTAGACTGGTCAGTGCTAGGGGCAGGAAGGGAGTGGGTGAGGGAAATAAGGAGTTATTGTTTAACGGGTATAGCATTTCAGTTTTGCCAAATGAAAAGTTCTGGATATTGGTTGCCCAGCAATATAAATATACTTAATACTACTGAACTTTACAATTAAAAATGGTTCAAAAAACAAAAGAAATTATTCAGATGGTAAATTGTATATTTGTTTTTTCTCCACAATGAAATTTTTTAAATTAAAAATCTAAAGAGAAATGAATGGAGTGGGGCGCTTGTGTGGCTCAGTCGGTTACACATCTACCTTCGGCTCAGGTCATGGTCCCAGGGTCCTGGGATCGAGCCCCACATTGGGCTCCCTTATCAGTGGGGAGTCCGCTCCTGTCTCTCCCTCTGCCTCCCCACTCATGCTCTCTCTCATGCTCTCTTTCTCTCTCAAATAAATAAAATCTTAAAAAAAAAAAATGAATTGAGTATGAGGGACCTGTAGGACAATAATAGTGCTTCTAACATTTAGGAGAGGAGAAAGAGCACAGGGCTGAAAAAACATTAGAATAAATAATGATAGAAAGCTTCACAAATTTGGGGGGAAAGATAATGTACAGATTTTAGAAGCTGAGTGAACCCCAAACAGAATAAACTCAAAAAGATCCATGCCCAGAAGCATCATAATCAAATTTCTGGACACTAAAGGAAAAAGAACACTTGAAAGCATCCATAGAGAGACGATACATTGCCCACTCAGAGTACAATGTCCCCAGTGGCTGTGATTTCTCACCAGAAGCCACGGAGGCCAGAGAAGTGGCACCATGTTTTTCAGGTGAATTCCATATCCAGTGAGAAAATCAATCAGAAATGAAAGGGAAATGAAGATGTTCTCAAAGGAAGGAAAACAGATTTTTGTGGTTAGCAGACCTCACCTAGAGGAATTGCTAAAGGAAGTCCTTGAGACAGAAGGGAAATGATAACAGAAGAAAGCAGGGAATGTTGGGAGTGAAAAAGAAGAGTAGAATGGGTTAATATTTGGTGAATATGATAGATTCTTCTTCTCCACTTGGGTTTTAAAAATTGATATTTGAAAGCAAAAATTATAGCATTGCTTGAAGTGGTTCTCAAAGTAGTCATGGACAATATTAAAAAGGAAAAGGAAAAAATGCTTAAAAAAAAAAAAGTAGTTCACAGGAGCCAACCAAAAGAGCTCCCAAAGGCCACCGCTGTAACTGTTCGACCAACGAATTAAATAATGTGATATTGGATTATAGCCCCAAGTATAAAGTAAATGTCCATGGGTCCATAGTAATATAAATAAATGATTGAATAAATAAACAGATGGAGGATAATGGAAAGAACCTTATGCAGGAGAAAATAATTTAGGTAGATACTCTGATCTCAGAGGTATGGCATGACTCCCCACTCCTTAGTGCGGGTGGTACATTTTGTCTTCCTGGCAAAGAGGACAGTATGGAAAGGGAGTAAAAGGACTATGCAGGGGAGACACCTGACAGGAGACACTCTCAGCCAGGAGATCAAGGTCAACATCACTAGTGATAAGTTGTGCTGATGGTACGTATCACTGATAGGTGGAGAGAACAGAACTTTACCTCTGTGGTCTCCACCCACCAACCCCCGCAAACCCATAACTTCCATGTAACCAGGAGAAAAACATCAGGAAAATCCCACCTAGGGGGCAATCTACAAAAATACTTGACTAATACTCCTTGAAACGATCAAGGTCATCAAAAGCAAGGAAAGTCTGAGAAACTGTCACAGCTGAGAAGAGCCTAAGGATAAGTAACAACTAAAAGTGACTTGGTATCTTGGATGGAAACCTGGAAGAGAAAAAACACATTAAGTTAAAACTAAGGAAATCTGAATAAAATATGGACTTTAGCAATAACAGTGTATCAATATTGTTTATTAATTGTGATAGATGTACCATATTAATATAAAATGCTAATAGGAGAAACTGGGCTTTAGGCATATGCAAACTATGTATTATCTTTGCAGTTTTTTGGTAAATCTAAAACTATTCTGGGGCGCCTGGGTGGCTCAGTCGTTAAGCGTCTGCCTTCAGCTCAGGTCATGATCCCAGGGTCCTGGGATCGAGCCCCACATCGGGCTCCCCGGTCCGTGGGAAGCCTGCTTCTCCCCCTCCCACTCTCCCTGCTTGTGTTCCCTCTCTCGCTGTGTCTCTCTCTGTCAAATAAACAAAATCTTTTAAAAATAAAATAAAATAAAACTATTCTAAAATTTTCAAGTTTCCTTTAAAAAACAGATATATATATAAAAACACTAATCCAAGACAGCCAGAGTGGTTATATTAAAATAAGGCAAAGTCAACTTCAGAACAAAGAAAGCTACCAGTGTCAAAGAGAAACATTATAATGATTAAAAAGTGTCAATTCATTGAGATATAATCTAAAATGTGTATGCACCAAGCAATAAAATTGACAGAACTGAAAAGAGAAATAGACGTATCTTCAATTATAGTTTGGGACTTTTACACTTTTCTATCACAGTAATTGATAGAACCACCAGACAGAAAATCAGCAGACATAGAAGAACTAAGCAAAACTATCAACCAAGTACCCCCAAGAGTGTGTAGATGTAGACAAGCTGATTATAAGGTTTATACGGGAAGGCAAAGAAACTAGAATAGCTATTTTTAAAGTTTATTTATTTGTTTTTAAGCAATATCTACACCCGTGTGGGGCTTGAGCTCACAACCCAGAGATCAAGAGTCACATGCCCTTCTGACTGAGCCAGCAGGTGCCCCAGAATAGCTTTTTTCAAAAGTGTTGAAAAGGAAGAATAAAGTTGGAGGGAGGAACCACCCTTCTCAATTGTAAGGAGTTGTATATAGCCACAGTAATCAAGACAGTGTGGTAATGGCAGGCAAAGACATACATAAATCGATGGAAAAGAATAGAGAGTCCAGGGATAGAGCTAAAAAGTATGGCCAAATTTTTTGTTTTGTTTTGTTTTCTAAATAGAAATATAATTCACATACCATAAAATTCCCCCCATTAAATTGTACTCTTAGGTGATGTTTGATATATTCACAAGATTTTTAAATATTCACAAGATTGCAACCATCACCACTATCTAAACCAGAATATATTTTCATCACCCTCCAAAAAGACCCCCTCCCCATTAGCAGTCATTCCCCATTCCCCTCTTCTCCCAACCCTGGACAACCACTAATCCACTTTCTAGCTCTATGAATTTGCCTAGTCTGGACATTTCTTATAATCATATGATATGTGACATTTTGTGTCTGACTTCCTTCACTTAGCATGTTTTCAAAGTTCATCCATGTTGTAACATGTATCAGTATCTCATTCCTTTTTTATGAATAAATCATATCCATCATATGGGCATACCTCATTTTGTTTATCCATTCCTTAGGTGATGGACATTTAGGTTGGCTCCGCTTTTTGGCTCTGTTAAATAGTGCTGCTATGAACATTTGTGTACAAGTTTTTGTGTGAAATTATGTTTTCGGTTCTCTTGGGTATACATGTAGGGGTAGAATTGCCTGGCCATATGGTAACTATGTTTAACTCTTTGAGTTGCTGCCACGTGGCTGTCCAAAGTGGCTGCACCTGTTTACATTCCCACCAGAGGTGTATGAGAGTTCTTATTTCCCACATCCTTGCCAACACGTTGACCATCTTTTTTATTTCAGTCACCCTAGTAAGCATAAAGTGGTTTGATTTGTATTTCCCTAATAACTAATACTGTTGAGCATATATTTATGTGCTTACAGGCCATTTGTATATTTTCTCTGGAGAAATGTCTGTTCAAGTCCTTTCCCCATTATCTATTGGGATATTTGTCTTTATATTGTTGACTTGAAAGAGTTCTTTATGTGTTCTGGATGCTACATTCTTATCAAATATATGATTTGCAAATATTTTCTCCTATTCTGGGAGTTATCTTTTTAACTTTCTTGATAATATTCTTTGAAGCACAAATTTCATCTTTTTCACTTTCTTGATAGTGTTCTTTGAAGCACAAATTTCATTTCACATTTCAAGCATAAATGAAAAAAAGACATGATGCTTTTGCTATAGGCATCATAGTTAAGAAACCATTGACTAATCCAAGACCACAAAAGACTTAAATTTTCTTCTAAGTGTTTCATAGAGTTAGCTCTTACATTTAGGTCTTTGACCCATTTCGAGTTCATCTTTTGATGTGGTTTGAGACAGAGGTCCAACTTCATTATTTTGAATGTGGATATACAGTTGTCTTAGCAGTATCTGTTGAAAGGACTATTTCTTTCTTTTTGCATTGTCTTGGAACCTTTGTCAAAAATCAGTTGATCATAATATATAGGGTTTTTTTCTTGACTATCAATTCTATTCCACTAGTTTTTCTATCCTTATGCCAGTATCACCCAGTCTTGATTACTGCAACTTTGCAATAAATTTTGAAATCAGGAATGTGAATCTTTTAATTTTGTCCTTATTTTTCAGGATTGTTTTGGCTATTCTGGGTCCCTTGCATTTTCATATGAATTTTAGGATCAGCTTATTAATTTCTATAAAAATGTGAACTAGATTTTGTAGGGATAGTAGTGTATCTGTACATAATTTGTGGAGTTTTGCCATCTTAAAGATATTAAGTCTTCTAATCCATGAAGATAGGATGCCTTTCTACTTATTTAAATCTTCTTTAATTCCTTCAGTGATGTTTTGTAGTTGTCAGTGTAACATTGCTGAACTCTTTTATTAGCTTTTACCATTTTCATGTGATCCCTTGGTGTTTTCTGTATACAAAATCATGTCCTCCATAAATGGAGAGAGTTTTACATCTGTCTTTTAATCTAGATGCCTTTTATTTCTTCTTATTTTCTAATTGCCCTGGCTAGAACCTCCAGTAAAATGCTAAGTAGAAATGGAGAAATCAGACATGGTTGTCCTGTTCCTGATATTAGGGAGAAAACTTTCAGTCTTCTACCATTAAGCATGATATTAATTGTGGGATTTCCATAGATGCCTTTATTAGGTTGAAGAAGTTCCCTTCTATTCTTATTTTGTTGGATATTTTTATCCTGTAAGGGTTTTGGATTTGTCAAATGTGGTGGTTTTTTTTTTTTTCTTTCTGTGTCTATTGAGGTTAGCATGTGGTAAATAGACACAGAAAAAAATTCCACATGCTAAGCTCAATATTCTTTATTAATATGGTATATTACATTGCTTGATTTTCTTATTTTGAACCCACTTTGCATTCCTTGGATAAATCTCACTTAGTCATATGTATAATCCCTTTTTAGAAAAGCATCCTTAATTTTTTAGAGCAGTTTTATATTGACAATGAAATTGAGGAGAAAATACAAAGTTCCCATATATTCCCTGTCCTTACAAACACACAGCTTCCTTCACCATCAACATCCTGCTCCAGAGTGGTACATTTATTAGAATCAATGAACCAACACTAATACTTCATTATTATTCAAAGCCCATAGTCTACACTAACAACTACTTTTGGTGTTGTACATTCTATGGATTTTGACAAATGCATAATAACATGTACCCACCATTACACTATTATATAGAATAGTTTCATTGCCCTAGAAATCCCCCGTGCTTATCGTATTCATACCCTTTCCACTAACCCCTGGCAGCCACCAAACTTTTTACTGTCTCCATAGTTTGGGCTTTTCCAGGATGCCATGGAGTTGGAATTGCACAGTATGTAGCCTTTTTAGATTGGCTTCTTTCACTTAGTATTATGCATTTAAGGTTCCTTTATGTCTTTTCATGGTTTGATAGCTCATTTATTTTTATTTTTTTATTTTGAAATTGTTTTAATATACAAAACATCTTTGGGGAAAAAATGAAAGAAAAACACAAAAAATACAGGAAAATTTTTACTCCATGAGCTCAAATCCTCACTTGTTCGCCAATCCCCAAGATGAAAAACTCTTTTAAAAAAGTATTCAGGGGTTCCTGGGTGGCACAGTTGGTTGAGCGAACAACTCTTGGTTTTGGCTTAGACCCTGATCTCAGGATCTTGAGATCAAGCCCCACATTGGGCTCTGAGCTCAGTGAGGAGTCAGCTTGAATTTCTCTCTCTCTCTCTCCCTCTGCCCCTCCCTGTGCTTGCTCTCTCTCTCTCTCCTCCTCAAAAATGAATAAATAAACCTTAAAAAAATTAAAAGGGGAGGGCGGAGCAAGATGGCGGAGGAGTAGGAGACCTGGATTTTGTCTCCTCTCAGGAATTCAGCTGGATAGGGATCAAACCATTCTGAACACCTACAAACTCAACAGGAGATCGAAGAAAGGAATAGCAACAACTCTCTGAACAGA
>NC_138382.1:1600168-1631068 GCF_054177405.1 Leptonychotes weddellii
AAAAAAAAAAAAAAAAATTAAAAGGTATTCAGTCACCAACAATGATGTTATTACTAGTGATATGGATCAATTTCACAAAACAGGCCAGTGAATCCCATTATAGCAAATCCTATTGCTGTTGCCATGGCAATCTTCTGGAATTCTTTTCTATCAGGTTTAGTGCATCTTTTAGCCAGCCAAACTGAGTCCTTCACAAACTGCTGACTTGGCTCAACGAACTGCATTACCTAATCCATGATGCCTGCCCACTGACACCTCAGATGCCCAGGACATGTAGCACAAAAGTGGACTAGCTCATTTCTTTTTAGCACTTAGTAATATTCCATTGTTTGGATGTACTAAGGCTTATTTATCCAATCACCTACTGAAGGATATCTTGGTTGCTTCCAAGTTCTGGCAATTATGGAATAAAGCTGCTATAAACATCCATCTACAGGTAGTTGTGTAGACATAGCTTTCCACTCCTTTGGGTAGATACCAAAACAGGAGCACACTTGCTGAATTGAATGGTAAGAATATATTTAGTTTTGTAAGAAACTTCCAAACTTTTTTCCAAAGTGGCTCCACCATTTTTGCCTCCTCATGAGCAATAAATGAGCTTTTTTTTCCTTACTCTACATCATCACCAGCATTTGATGTTGTCAGTGTTTTCGATTTTTACCATTCTTTTTTTTTTTATTCTTATGTTAATCCCCATACATTACATCATTAGTTCTAGATGAAGTGTTCCATGATTCATTGTTTGTGCATAACACCCAGTGCTCCATGCAGAACGTGCCCTCCTCAATACCCACCACCAGGCCAACCCATCCTCCCACCCCCCTCGATTTTTACCATTCTAATTGATGTGTAGTGGTATCTTATTGTTGCTTTAATTTGCAGTTCTTAATGACATATGACATGGAGCATCTTTTCACATGCTTATTGACCATTTATATATCTTATTTGTTGAATTATTTATTCTAATCATTTGCCCATTTTGGATAACAGTCCTTTATCAGATATGTCTTTTGCAAATATTTTCTCCTAGTATGTGACCTGTCTTCTCATTCTTCTGGTACTAGCTTCATTATGCTAGAATTTTTCAGGTAATTTTTAAAAATCCATGTTCATAAAGGATATTGGTTTGTAGTTTTCTTGTGATATCTTTATTTAGTTTTGGTATCAGGGTACTATTGGCCTCATAGAACATGCTGGAAAGTGTTCCCCCCTCTTCTATCTTTTGAAAGAGTTTGTAAGGATTAATGTTACTTCTTTAAACATTTGGTAGAATGAACCAGTGAAACTATCTGTTCCTGGGCTGTCTTTGTGGAAAGCTTTATGATTATTAATTACTTGCCATAGGTCTGTTCAAAATTTGTTTCTTATTGAGTCAGTTTTAAGAGTCCATGTGTTCTCACGAATTTGTCCATTTCATCTGGGTTATCTAATCTGTTGGTATACAATACTCCTCCCCTCCCCACCCCCAGAAATGAAAATGAAAACACAATGGCCCAAAATCTTTGGGATACAGCACAACCTGTTCTAAGAGGGAATTTTATAGCAATACAGGGCTACCCCAAGAAGCAAGAAAAGTCTCAAATAAACAACCTACCTTACACCTAAAGGAGCTAGAAACAGAACAAACAAAACCCAAAACCAGCAGAAGGAAGGAAATGATAAAGATTAGAGCAGACATAAAGATATAAAAACTAAATATATGTATATATATATATATACATATGAACCAATGAGTTGGCTCATTGAAAAAAATGAACCAAATTGGTAAACCTTTAGCCAGATTCATTAAAAAAAAAAAAAAGAGTAAGAGAGAACTCAAAGTCAGAAATGAAAAAGGAGAAATAATAACCAACACCACAGTAATACAAACAACTGTACGAGAATATTATGAAAAACTATATGCCAACAAATTGGACAACCTAGAAGAAATGGATAAATTCCTACAAAGATATAACCTATCAAAACTGAAGCAGGAAGAAATAGAAAGTTTGAACAGACTGATTACCAGCAATGAAATTGAATCAGTAATTTAAAAACTTCCAATAAACAAAAGTCCAGGACCAGATGGCTTCACAGGCAAATTCTACCAAACATTTAAAGAAGAGTTAATCCCCATTCTTCTCAAATTATTTCCAAACATAGAAGAGGAGGGACGGCTTCCAAATTCATTCTATGATGCCAGTATTACCCTGATACTATAACCAGATACAGACAGCACTAAAAAATGCCCAGAATACAGGCCAATACCTCTGATGAACATAGATGCAAAAATCCTCAACAAAATATTAGCAAACAGAATTCAACAATATATTTAAAAAATCATTCACCAAGATCAAGAGGGCTTTATTCCTGGGAGGCAAAGGTGGTTCAATATTTGCAAATCAATCAATAGACACACATGCACACACACAATAGACTATTACTCATCCATAAAAAAGAATGGAATCTTGCCAGTTGCAACAACATAGATGGATCTAGAGGGTATAATCACAAGTGAAATATGTCAGAGAAAGACAAATACCATATGATTTCACTCACATGTGGAATTTAAGAAACAAAACAAATTAAGGGAAAAAGGACAAACAAAAAAACAGACTTCTAACTATAGAGAACAAACTGATAGTTACCAGAGGGGAGGTTAGAACCTGAACAAAACCCCACAGGGCCAGGAAAACATGGGGTGATGGTTTCTCAAAAAATTAAACAGAATTATTATGTGATCCAGTAATAATCCCATTTCTTGGTATACACCCAAAAAGAATTGAAAGCGGGAGCTCAAACAGATTATGTGCACACCCATGTTCATAGTGGCCTTATTCATGAGAGCCAGGAGGTGGAAGCAGCCCAAGTGTCCATGGATGGTGAATGGATAAACAAAATACATATTGGTATATGTGGTAGTATATAAATCCAATGGAATACAATTCAGCCTTAAAAATAAGGAAATTTTGACTCATGCTACAACATGGATGGACCTTGATGACATGCTTACCACGATACTATGTCAAGAGTTTTGCTCAGCTGCTCTGTGGTGTTGCTGCCTCGGCACCCATTCTGTGTGTGACCAGGCAGCCTAGGGGCCTTGAACTGACCCTGACCCCTCCCTGGAGCACATACCCTAGGTGGCACTCCGAGTCACAAGCAGACATAGGCTCTGGATATGACTCCTCAGTAGCCCTTCTGAGCAAGTGTTCCCCCATCAACCCCCACTCCTCAAGACCCTCCCTGTGTGCATCCCTTAGATAAGACCCCAAGAGGTTACCAAAACCCCATTGTTTTCGAAGTGACCAGTCTGGCCTTAGTGGTGGAACCCAAAGCACTGCACCCAAGGACCCTAATAAAGGCATGAGCCCCAGGCCCTGCCTTTCTGCCAGCATCCTGCCTTGACCTCCGCATGTGACCCCTGGAGACGTGTACTTTCCCAGAGGACCTGTGAATAATAAGCATCTCTATTTCAATTACCTTGTGGTGCTTGTTGTTGTTGTTGTAAACCAGACTCACCATATGGCATCCTGGGCTCTACTTAACAAATGCTAATTTAACAAAGTCACAACAATTATCTTCCTAAACAGGATGGGTTGAGTTGCTTGCAACTGACCTCAGGAAATGCCTTTTAGCTGCTAATGCTTCTCCCAGGGGATAATCTGAAAGGGGCCCACCATCTGCTGGCATTCAGTTACTGCTGTGGGCTACAGAATATTGCCTGTGCTGAGTACTTACTGCCTGTGCAGAGTACTTACTCTGCAGTGTGTGCTGCCTATGCAGTGTGCTCCCACTCTTCTCTTCCCAAATTGCAAGCTCAGAGGAAGGCAGGCAGAGTCCCCTTGGACTCTTGGAACTTTGCTTGTTGTTGCTGATGGAGGTGCCATGGACATGTCTTCCACCCATGAACACTCCATGGGAGTTAAGTCCTCCTGAGGTGTTATACTTCTAAGATGGGACCCAGCTGCTGGCCATGAAGTGAATTGGCTAAGATTTTTGCAAGTTTGCAAGGTCCATTGCATTAGTTAATGGTAGAGTGTCAATCCTGCCCACGTGTGGACTACCAGATAAGGGTGGCAGGCATGCCCTTAGGACAAGGAGGCTCCCCTTCTGTGACTACTGTGTTTATGAGCAGTACCAGGACTCCACGCCCATCCTCACTGGGGAAGGCATGGCTCCTTGCAAAGGCAAGTGTGGCCATGGCCTGTGGTCCCTCTGTCACTACACACCTTCTGGCTGTCCCGCCTCGAGATTTGCATTTCCCTGATGAGGGATGTTGAGCATCTTTTCATGTGTCTGTTGGCCATCTGTAGTCTTCTTTGGAGAAATGTCTGTTTATGTCTTCCACCCATTTTTAAATTGGATTATTTGGTTTTTGGGTGTTGAGTTTTATAAGTTCTTTATATATTTTGGATACTAACCCTTTATCAGATATGTCATTTGCGAATATCTTCTCCTATTCAGTAGGCTGTCTTTTAGGTTTGTTGATTGTTTCCTTCCCCATGCAGAAGCTTTTTATCTTGATGTCGTCCCAATAGTTCATTTTTGTTTTTATTTTCCTTGCCTCAGGAGACACATCTAGGAAAAATGTTACTATGGCGAATGTCAGAGACATTACTGCCTGTGTTCTCCTCTAGGATTTTTATGGTTTCCTGTCTAACATTTAGGTCTTTAATCCATTTTGAATTTATTTATTTATTTAATTATTTATTTTTGTCACTGCATTATTTTGAATTTATCTTTGTATATGGTGTAAGAAAGTGGTCCAATTTATTTCTTTTGCATGTGGCTGTCCAGTTTTCCCAACACAATTTGTTGAAGAGACTGTTTCTTTCCATTGCATATTTTTGCCTCCTTTGTTGTAAATTAATTGGCTATATAATCACAAGTTTATATCTGGGCTCTCTATTCTGTTCCATTGATCTATGTGTCTATTTTTGTGCTAGTACCATACTGTTTGGTTACTATAGCTTTGTAATATATCTTGAAATGTGGAATGGTTATACCCCCAGTTTTGTTCCTCTTTTTCAAGATTACTTGGCTATTCGGGGTTTTTTTGTGGTTCCATACAAATTTTAGGATGGTTTGTTCTCATTCTGTGAAAAATGCTTTGATATTTTGACAGGGATTGCATTGAATCTGTAGATTGTTTTGGGTACTATGGACATTTTAACAATATTTGTTCTCCCCATCCATGAGCATGGAATGTCTTTCCATTTGTGTCATCTTCAATTTCCTTCATCAGTGTTTTTATAGTTTTCAGAGTACAGGTCTTTCACCTCTTTGGTTAAGTTTATTCCTAGGTATGTTATTATTTTTGGTGCAATTGTAATTGGGATTGTTTTCTTAATTTCTCTTTCTACTTCATTATTGGTGTATAGAAATGCAACAGATTTCTGTATATTGATTTTTGTAGCCTGCCACTTTAATGAATTCATTTTTCAGTTCTGATAGGTTTTTTGTGGAGTCTTTAGGGTTCTATATATAATATCACGTTATCTGCAAATAGTGCAAGTTTTACTTCTTCCTTGCCAATTTGGATATCTTTTATTTTTTTCTTGTTTGATTGCTGTGGCTATGATTTCCAGTACTGTGTTGAATAAAAGTGGTGAGAATAGACATCCCTGTCTTATTCCTGACATAGAGGTAAAGTTCTCAGTTTTTTCCCACTGAGGATGTTAGCTGTGGATTTTTCATATATGGCTTTTTATTAAGTTGAGGTATGTTCTCTCTAAGCCTACTTTGTTAAGGGTTTTTATCATAAACAGATGTTGTACTTTGTCAAATTCTTTTTCTGCATCTATTGAAATGATCATATGGCTCTTATCCTTTCTCTTATTGATGTGATGTATCACATTGGTTTGTTTGTGAATATTGAACTATCCTTACAGCCCAGGAATAAATCTCACTTGATCATGGTGAATGGTTTTTAAATGTATTATTGGATTCAGTTTGCTAATATTTCATTGAGGATTTTTGCATCAGAGATATTGGCCCATAGTCCTGTTTTTTTTTGTAGTGCCTTTATCTGGTTTTGGTATCAGGGTAGTGCTGGCCTCATAGAATGAATTTGGAAGTTTTCCTTCCTCTTCTATTTTTTGGAATAGCTTGAGAAGAATGGGGATTAACTCTTCTTTAAATGTTTGGTAGAACTTGCCTGTGAAGTCATCTGGTCCTTGACTTTTGTTTGCTGGGAGTTCTTTGATTACTGATTGAATTTCATTGCTGATAATCAGTCTGTTCAAATTTTCTATTTCTCCCTGCTTCAGTTTTGGTAGGTTACATCTTTGTAGGAACTTATCCATTTCTTCTAGGTTGTCTCATTTGTTGGCATGTAATTTTTCATAATATTCTCTTACAATTGTTTGTATTTCTTTGATGTTGGTTATTTCTCTTTCATTTCTGATTGTGTTTATTTGAGTCTTCTCTCTCTCTCTTTTTAACAAGCCTGGCTAAAGGTTCATCAATTTTGTTGATCTTTTCAAAGAACCAGCTCCTGGTTTCATTGATCTGTTCTATTGTTTTTTTTTTAATTAGTTTCTGTATCGTTTACTTCTGCTCTATATTATTTCCCTTCTTCTGCTGGCTTTAGACTTTGTTGTTCTTTTTCTAGCTCCTTTAGGTGTAAGGTAGATTATTTGAGATATTTCTTGCTTTTTGAGGCCCGTATTGCTATAATCTTCCCTCTTAGAACAGGTTTTGCTGCATCCCAAAGATTTTGGACCATTTTGTTTTCATTTTCATTTGTCTCCATGTATTTTTTTATTTCCTCTTTGATTTCTTGGTTGACCCATTCAATGTTTAGCAGCATGTTATTTAACGTCCATGTATGTGTGATCTTTCCAAATTTTTTCTTCTGGTTGATTTCTAGTTTCAAAGTGTTATGGTCAGAAAAGATTTGTGGTATGATTTTAATCTTTCTGAATTTCTTTTTATTTTCTGTTTTCATTTTCATTTCTTATTTCTTTTTTGACTTCAATCTCTTTGGATTTTTTTGAGACTTGTTTTGTGGCCTAAGATGCAATCTAATCTAAGAATGTTCCATGTGCACTTGAAAAGAATGTGTATTCTGATGTTTTGGGATGGAATGTTCTAAATATATGTTAAATCCATCTGGTCAGTGTGTCATTCAAAGCCACCATTTCCTTGTTGATATTCTGTGTAGAGGATCTGTCCATTGATGTAAGGGGGTGTCAAAGTCCCCTAGTATTATTGTATTATTATCAATGTGTTCCTTTATGTTTATTATTAACTGTTTTACATATTTGAGTGCTCCCGTGTCAGGTGCATAAATATTTACAACTATTATATCTTCTTGTTGGATTGTACCCTTTATGACTATACAATGCCCTTTGTCTCTTTCTATAGTCTTTGTTTTTATTTATTTATTTTTAAAGATTTTATTTATTTATTTGACAGAGCAAGAGAGCACAAGCAGGGGGAGCAGTAGAGGGAGGGGAGAAGAAGACTCCCTGCTGAGCAGGGAGCCCGACATGGGGCTCAATCCCAGGACCCTGGGATCATGACCTGAGCTGAAGGCAGACACTTAACTGAGCCACCCAGGCCCCCCTATAGTCTTTGTTTTAAAGTCTATTTTGTCCCATATTAGTATTGTTATCCTGGCTTTCTTTTGATATCCATTTGCATTATAAATGTTTCTCCATCCCTTCACTTTCAATCTTCATGTGTCTTTAGGTCTGAAATGAGTCCCTTGTAGGCAGCATGTAGATGGGTCTTGGTTTTTTATCCACTCTGTCACCCTATGTCTTTTCACTGGGGTGTGTAGTCCATTTACATTCAAAATAATTATTGACAGTTATGTATTTATTGCCATTTTGTTACTTGTTTTGTGGTTGTTCCTGAAGTTTTTGTCTCATCCTGTCTTCTCTTTATCTCTTAAAGGTTTGATGGTTTTATTTAGTGATATACTTGGATTCTTTCTTTTTTATTTTTTTCATATCTATTAGTGGTTTCTGATTTGTGGTCACCATTCAGTTTGTATATAACATCTTCTGCATACAGCAGTATATATTAAGTTGATAGCTGTTTAATCGTGAACCCATTCTTTACTCTTCTCCTCATTACATTTTAGCTATATGGTGTCATATTTTACATCCTTTTATTTTGTGGATCCCCTGACTGATTTTTACACATATACTTATTTTTCATATTCTCATTTATGGTCTGTTCATTCCACTCAAAGAGTCCCTTTTAATATTTCTTGCAGGGCTGGTTTAGTGGTCATGAACTCCTTTAGTTTTTGTCTGGGAAACTCTTTATTTCTCCTTCTATTCTGAATGATAGCCTTGCTGGATAGGGTATTCTTGGCTGCAGTTTTTTTCCCTTTCAGCACCTTCAATATACCATGCTGTTTCCTTCTTGCCTGCCAAATTTCTGCTGAAAAATCCATTCATAGCCTTTTGTGGTTTCCTTTATTTGTAACTGTCTTCTTTCCTCTTGCTGCTTTAAAATTATTTTCTTTATTGCCATTTTTTGCCATTTTAATTACTATGTGTCTTAGTATAGACCTCCTTGGGTTGAATGTTGGGGGGATTTCTGTGCCTCCTAGATCTGTGTTTCTGTTTCCTTCCCCAGATTAGGGAAGTTTTCAGCTAGTATTTCTTCAGATAGATTTTCTGTCCCCTTTTCTCTCTCTTCTTTTGAGATCCCTATAATGTGAATGTTATTACGCTTAAAGGTGTCTCTGAGTGCCCTAAAACTATTCTCAATTTGCATAATTTTCTTTCCTCTTCTTTGCTCAGCTTGACTACTTTCTATTACTCTCTCTTCAAGGTCATTAATTCATTCCTCTGCTTCCTCTAGCCTGCTATTTATTCCATCAAGTTTATTTTTCATTTCACTTATTGTGTTCTTCATCTCTGATTGGTTCTTTTTAATCTCTATGTTAAGAGTCTCACTGATGTCCTACAATATTTTCTCAGGTCCAGTGAGTATCTTTATGATCATTACTTTAAATTGTCTATCAGGCATATTACTTTTCTCTGATTTGCTTAGGCCTCTTGCTGTGGTTTGGTTCTGTTCTTTCATTTGGGACATAATTCTCTGTCTCCTCATTTTGTCAACTCTCTGTGTCTGTCTGTGTGTTAGGAAAGTCAGCTATGTCTCTTGCTCTTGACAGTAATGGCCATATGAAGAAGAGGTCCTGTAGTGCCCTGGAGTGCAGTGTCCATTCCCCAGGGCGTGGCACTTTAGGGAGTGTCTCCTATGTGTGTTGCATGTGCTCTGCTATTAAGTCCTGGCTGCTTTTCCCTTCAGTCCAGTTGTCTGCAGAGGCTCTCTTTGCCTGTTATGGGCAGTGTTTGGTCCCCAGCGAGTAGGGCTCATTTTAACAAGGTGTGCAGCTGTCTGCTTGCAAAAGAGACCTGCTATTGCTCAAACTGAAGGCCAGCAAAATGTGCAGGTCAGATGTTAGTGGGGTTTGCTCTGGTCTTCTGCAGGAGGAGCCCGCAATGCTGGGATTGAGGAAAATGTGACTGGGAAGGGCAAATCCACCCAAGTGCAGGTGAGGATGGGGGTGGAAGATAGGGCTTGGTGTAAGCAAGTCAGTTAGTGAATGTTGGTGCTGGTTCCCACAGGTGGCCCTGTGTTTATGCTGGGGAGCAGGGGAGGGAAATGATGCCTGCCAGCTCCCTTTGAGCTACGGGGAGGTCTCCCTATGATCCCTGTCTCTCTGGGCTCCACTCTGAAGATGAGTAAATCACTCTGCCTCCCATCTGCCCCCAGTGTTTTTCAAACTGCTGGCTCTGTGCTGTATCTGCATAGGCTTTTTGTTTTGCTTCTTTAAGGGTGGGTACTCCACTTCCTAATGTCCTCCAGGCTCTCCCAGACTGAGGTCACTGATTTTTAAAATTCTAGACTTTAAATCCTGCTGGTTGTAAGAACTTGCTTTCAAAGCCACATATTATGGGGATTCATCCTCCCCATTCATGGGCTTCCCTGTGTGAACGTTTGTTTTTCAACCTTCTCCACACTACCAGTTATTTACACTGATGTGAGTGTTATCTAGTTGTATCCACTGGAGGAAGCCAGCTTAAGGTCCTCCTACTCCACAATCTTCCTAGCCTTCTATCACTTCTTTGAACATAGCATTCCAGACGACCTGGATTTCATCTTTAGTCCTGAAGAGGCCCCAGTCAACCCATCCTCTAGAGAATTCTTCTTACAGGGAGTAGCCCCACCCTAAATTACAGGGCAGCACTCTTGCACTTTTGGGGTACTTCCCATGCTGTTAAGGAAGCCCTATGGAAATAGACACCAGAGGCCCACCATGAGGGAGATGCTCACTCGGACTCACATTCCGCAGTACTCTAGTGGCCCACCACCCAAAGGCCAGCCCTCAGGTGCAGGTCCCCCATCCCACCTCCCAGAGCACCCTTCCCACCTGCAGGCCCTGAGCTACATACCTCCCCCACTGGAGGCAATGCCCAGGACGATTCTAAACAGCAAGGGGCTTTATACCACAACTCTGCCAATTGTGGGTCCCCAGTGAGCTCATAGCTGTGTAGCCCTGGTGGAAGATCCTCTCTCTTGACAAATGATCACCTCATAACAGAGCTCAATCTCAATGGCTGAGAGGCCTTCAGAGGGTCCTGAAGTCTACTCTTCTCCCCACCCCCCCCAATCTTCTCTGACCTGGGAGCCTGGGAGCCCCCAGAGCCCTACCCTAAGGACTCAGCAGCTAGAAGCTTGTCCCACTTCCCAGGAACAACCACCCATTTGTGATTCTGGTGGTCCACTGGACAAAGGTAATAACCATATTCTTGGCTCTTATAGTCACAGGAGCCTGAGTCATGGTAATTCCAGGTAACTCTTCTAAATTCCCCAAGGGAGCCTCCAAAGCCTACCAGAGGGACTACGAGTCAAGCTGGATGTGTCTGTGGTGCCATATTTCCAAAACAGCTGCCAGTGCTGGTGGCCCCCTGGCTCTCTTCCTGTTACAGGTATAACACATTGCTGGGGAACGTCATCAAAAAGATGTGACTGCTGGTTGACCTGTGAGTTGGACCTGGGCACTTGGAGGCTCCTCACCCCCTCCCATCCTTGGAATGTGGGTTCCGCTTGGCTTTCCCACTCCTAGAGGCCGCTCCAAAGATGTAGCCTTGAGATGGTGATGTGGTGTGGAGAACACCTGCGCCATATATGTGACTGAACTCAGTGAGGGCCTCTTTATAAACTTTTAAGATATGGCAGACAGGTGCGGGGATCCATTCATCTTGCTGCTGCTCAAGATAAGCATCGTACGTAAGTTCCCTTTGCTTATTAAAACAGCCCCCTCCCAACCTGGAGTGGCCTGCCTCTTTCTACAGTCTCTCTCTCTGCCCTCTGATTACAAGGCCAGTTTCAGATTTCACCAGGGAAGCTCCAAGAAGGTTGTGATTCAACACATGCCTACATTCCTGGTGTTTTTCATGGGAACTGCCAAATGGGAACCTGTGCAGCTGCTTCTCCAGTGTGAATAGGAAATGTGCCATAATATTGGCTGAAGCAAGGTACACAAGGCCTTTGGCCCATCATTACAGAGATGCTTGACCCTGGGGTCAGTAGCCCACCACCTCACCCTTGTATAGCCCCATCTGGCCGGTGTTAAACTGGCCACCAAGGAGTGGAGACTACCAGCTGACTCTGGAAATGTAAATGCACAGGTTCCTGCCATTCAGGCTCCCATTTCCAGTAAGACAGAGATGATAGATGACATCAAAAAAGCTCAGGGCCCCTACTTTGCAGCTGGAGATCTAACCAATGTGTTTTACTCTATTCCCGTCAGTAAAGACTCACAACATCAATTTGCTTTCACTTTCAGACACCCTTTACTCCACTGCCGACAGGCTACCTACACAGCACTGTGTCTCATATAACCTATGCAGATGAGATCTAAATCCACTCACACTAACCTGCTGTGGCCGTTAGCATCACTTAGAGGACATTCTATGAGGGATCCTGAGATGCTGTCCGGGAAGACTTACACCTAACAGAACAACATTTAGAGCAGAGAGGATGAGCCACTGCTCCAAATAAGATCCAAGGACCAGCTGCTCTGTCCAGTTTCTTGTTACACTGTGGTCAGCTGAGGGCCATGAGAGTCCTCTCTCTGCAAACCTCAACTCCTCACAGTTGGCCCTCCCACTACACTACAGCAGGTGAACCCACGTTAGGTCTCTTCACCTTTTGGAGGCTTAGCCCTACTTATGCCATTACTTGCAAATCGGCTTCCTTCCTTGGGGAGAACTTCTGCAAACTGCCTTACAGCTGGTGCTGTCCTTTGTCCCTCTGGGCCCAGACTTCCAAGTTCAATCACTGGCCACAACCAATTATGCCTCAGGGAATCTCCGGACTAAGCACAGCGCTACCTGGCTGCCCATGGGGTTCTTTTTTTTTTTTTTTTTTTTAAGATTTTATTTATTTCTTTGACAGAGAGAGAGAGAGCAGGAACACAAGCAGGAGGAGTGGGAAAGGGAAAAGCAGGCTTCCCGAGGAGCAGGGAGCCCGATCCCACGACGCTGGGATCATGACCTGAGCCGAAGGCAGGCGCTTAACGACTGAGCCACCCAGGCGCCCCTGCCCATGGGGTTCTTGACCAAACCTGCCCCAGACCACAGCCTGGTACATGCCACTCAAGTGCCAAATATTGGCAGCCTCCTGGGCTCTTTTAGAGACAGAGGCATTAATAGGTTCATAGCCCATACTTCTTGGCACACAAGTTCCCATCCTGCCTTGGCCACCTCCCAGTGTACCAGACACAGCCTCAACACAACTCTTCCTCTAGAGATGGCGCACCTCTTCACAGAGTGGGCCCATTACACTGGGTCACAGGGCATGACAGCACTCACTGACTGGGCACACAGGCATGGCAGCCCCTCACCCCGGCTCTAGGCAAGGTAGTGGTACCTAATTGTCTCTTACTGGTACATGACTGGCTCCCAGGAGAGGACGTGTGCCCCAGGGTGACAGACCCTATTTGTGAGCAGCCCTCTGCTGGAGATCATAGGCACACAGCCACTATCTGGGCACCTTCGCTGGATTCCTGCTGGCCACTCCTCCACAAACACTGCTGCCAATGTGCAACCTCCTCCACCAGGTCTGTGCTCATTCCCTTTGGCACACCAGACATCACAGATGGAGAGCAAGGTGTGTGTCTCCTCCCAGGCTGTTCAGTCGTGAGTTCTAGAACATGGCATCTTGTGGAGTTTCCACCTTGCTCACTGGTCCCAGGTGGCCTGGCTTACAGGTGGCACAATGGTCTACTCAAAGATGTGCTCCTCAAGCTTTTAAACAAATAGGGTCCCCCAAATGGACAGAAACTTTGCCCTAAGCTCTAGTCTTACTCATGTCCCAGCTCTTGGGACTCCAAAACTGCCACGCCAACTACCGGTTTCCCCCAAGGACTTCCTGTGAGTGCCGCAGGAAACCTCACCCCCAACACCAGGGAGGACATTTGTCACATCTGTCACCAGATGATGTCACTGGAGGATGCTCCCCTCACCACTGCATTTTTTTTTTATTTTTTGGCTTTGATTTTGAGTTCTTTGAACTGGTGATCTGGTTGAGGGCAGATTGTTGTTTTTTTTTTAAGATTTTATTTATTTATTTGACAGAGAGAGACACAGCGAGAGAGGGAACACAAGCAGGGGGAGTGGGAGAGGGAGAAGCAGGCTTCCCGCCGAGCAGGGAGCCCGATGTGGGGCTCGATCCCAGGACCCTAAGATCACGACCTGAGCTGAAGGCAGACGCTTAATTACTGAGCCACCCAGGTGACCCGTGGGCAGATTGTATAATATGACCCTCTTATAATAGAAAGCCAAGGGGGAAACCCCACGAAATTGCTTAAAGGTCATGATTATATAGGTTTAATTGGTCCAGGTGGTGATGCCCAGGACCAGTTGCAAAGCTAAGGCCAATGGTGTTGCCTCACGTTTGTGTTATAATAGCTGGTCAATTTAAACAAATTCATCAAAACTTTTGCAGGAGATTGAAATTATAGCTCCAGGACCGTGTGGATCTCAGAGAGAGGAAAAGAGGTCTTCTGCCTAGCAGATGCGAGTTCCACTGGGAAATGGAATCGACGAAGGAGCCCAGCAATTTAGTGGTTGCTGTCAGCAGACATGGGCCCAGCCCCCAGCCCACCACAGACGGAGGGGTGAATGGACTCAGGCTCCAAAGCAGTCACACTGTGCTTCTGGTCAGTATCCAGACTACTGGTCCCGAAGAGGCCCTCCCAGCTGGTCAAGTGTAAATGCTGTCCTTGTGGAGACTCTCTTATCTGCACAGCTTGGATGGCAGGGCTGCCAGGGCTGGGGCCTAACCCGTCCTGGCAGATGTGCTGGGGCAGAATCAGCTGGCTGCACAATGGTACCACGGGTGACTGAGCACCAGCTGCCGTAGGCCTGAAGGATGCTCCGCTGTTAGAAGGGCTTTGGTCACGGTGCCACCCAGCATGGGTTCTGACCCAGAGCTCACCTCCCTCATATAATGGAGCCATGGAGGCTCGTCCTTATACCCTGCCTCCAATTATACCCCAGGCAGAATGTCCTTCCGCTGTGACCAAGTCAGCCCGTCTGGCTGGCAGCTGTGTGCTCTGATGATCTGCCATAGTTTAATGGGGCAGTCTTGGGATCGTGAAGCTGCCATCCACAAATGCCCTACAATTAGTCCATCAATGTGTCCAGAATCTATATGCACCATGGATAGAGTCTCCACAAAACTCGGTCATGGACACTTCGTGCTCCTTTGCAAGACGCACTCCCAACAGCCAGGTGGAACTCCCTGAGGTCCACTCACCTAGCCACAGAGCCCACACCACAGTGCCACCCTGACCTTGGCCCCTGGCAGGGAGACCAGGATTTGACACCAGCCAGCCACACCAGCCCTTTATGGGTCTCCTCCTGGGTGGGCCACCCACCGGGCTGGCCTCCACTACCCCGAGTACACCATTGCCTTGGACAACGTACCCCCAGCCTGAAAGAATGATGGGGACAATGTGCAGGAACCTCTTGGACATTGGGACTTTCCCTCCCAGGTGGCCTCTGCATGGGGGGACAGTGACTATGGAGGCCGAGCTGCGCACGTGCCTCTTGCCGACCACCCTGACAACTGTACAGAGTACTATTTTTCTGGAGTAGCTAACTGCCTCGCACACCCTGCCCCTATCAAATGCTTGCAAAACTGGGCGTAAGTCCCCTGCCCACCGCCTCACCACCAGGCAGCTTTCCACCTTTATGGCAGCCAAACAATGGGTTCTAAACCACACCAACCACCAGAGGCATTTCTTGGGTCACCCCAGCTTGACCCGCCTGGACCTCATGGGGTAGGGCCCTTGCTGCCATCCTCACTGCCCTTAGAACATGACACATCCGTCACCCGCTCCCTTGTTCCCACCAAGGCCTCCAGCTCTACCCCCTGGCTACTCACTGCCCCCAGGGGTCACGCCTCATGCAGACGCTATTGTGGATCTGGCTCCCAGGCCAGGAGCAAGTCCACCAGAACTTGCCACCCAGAAGCCATCGGCGGAAATGGCCCCTGCCATGGCAACATTGTGACCTTTACTGTTCCAGCCACTCTTTGCCCCCCTGGGCGTCTCTCCACCGCAGCCAGCCGGCACACTTACCAAAAGGACCGTCCTTATTCCCATCCTGTTGGGACCGGTCACCTCCACTCGCCCGGCAGGAATGGGATGCTAACAGCTTAGCCCCAAATCAAATATTAAAAAGCCACACAGCAGTTCTCAGCTGCTCTCATCAACCGCATGCAGATACAGCACCGATTCAGACGCTCCGAGTCTGAATCAGCAGCAGCAGGGCCACTCACTAGACGGGTGGTGGTGGGGAGTCCATGGCACTAGGCTCCTGAGGCAGAGGCGGCAGGGCCTGCTCGTTACAGGCACCTTTCCCTTCACTCATAACAACTCAGACAGTCCAAGTCGACCTCCAGAAGAGGCCTCAAGATATGGGGTCATGCAGCACGTAACTGAAATACCCAACGATCTCCATCTCCCCGAGGTCTCAGGGCTCCCAACAGGCACCTGGGGGCAGCAGCGAGAACAGGACTGCAAACAGCAGCGAGCCTATCCATCCCAAGCTTTGTCATGATGGCCTTGGTTAAATGTGCATTTGGTGGCTTCAGAAATATGTCCTTTAACAGATTCGCTCCTCAAGCAATCACTACTGCTGATGGCCGGGCGACCCACCTCGACATCCGTGTTCTGAGTAAGAGCTCTTCCAGGTTCTGTAAAAAGGCAACATTGAGGGGCGCCTGGGCGGCACAGTCAGTTAAGCATCTGACTCTTGGCTTTGGCTCAGGTCATGATCTTAGGGTCACTGAGATGGAGCGCTGGGTGGGCTCTGCGCTCAGCAGGGAGTCTGCTTAAGTTTCTCTCTCCCTCCCCTCTGCCCCACCCCCTCTCCCCACACCCCCAAACACCTGGGCATGCTTTCTCTCTCTCTAAAAAAAAAAAAAAAAGGCAACATTGAGAGTTGGCAGGTGTATCGCTTGCCCAAGCAGGAAGTGGGAACAACACAGAGCCCAGTGGGCTCCAAGCCTTACCCAGGACTCTGTAAAGATGCTTTAGGGCTTGGCTACAACTCAGCAACACATTCTGCTCTGAAGGTTCTCATTCTCTATCAGCTGAAGTTCCTACACAGGCAGTCCTTCTTTTCTGACAGTTTCACGCACCTCCTTCCTGATTGTGGCTGCTGGGTCAACTAGACCCCTTCTGCCCTTGGGATGCTCAGCCTGTGCTTGGGCATCTTCCTCAGAGGCCAGGCCACCCTGGTGCGGTGCTCCTGCCGGGCTGAGGCAGCGCGCCATTCCCTCACCACTCACCGCCGGAGTCTTGTCAGCACTCATCCGTCCCTGGAAGGACGTCCACTGGACCCCAAAATATTGGACAGGAACGTACATGTCCATGGGAGGAGGCAGGATGAGCCAACACAGCGTGAGTCTGGCCAACTGAAGTCCGTCCACACGGCCGGTATGTCTTGCTGGGAAGTACGCATGAGGAGGAACCACCCGCGGCCCAACAGTTCAGCATGCTTACGTTTTTGTAAAATAAATCCGATGTTATGTGTAGAAATGCAAGGAAACTGTGGCAAAACCATGTAAGCAGTTACCCCTGGGGTTGCCATTGGAGGGAGAGGCATTAGGGGCCATGGATGTGGGGGAGGAGATGTTTTACTTTAATTTTATACCATTTTTAAAACTGTATGGGATTATTGCTGGTTTTGATTTTGTTTGTTCAGTGTATTTTCCTAATGGAACTAAGGACACAAACTTAAGATGTGGAGGAAGGGATTGTGCCCCTGTGTGTTGTCTGTGTCCTTACCCAGACCCTGGTTTTCAAGGCGTGTCCCCACATGGCGGAGTCTGCCGATCCACAGGGACCACGACCAGCGCCCCCGTGTCCAGGGTGATGCAGGGCGCAGGCCCGCACCCAGAGTCTCAAGTTCAGGTTCTGTTGGGAGTAGTCCCCTTGGGGAAGTGATTTCCCATCCCCCGGCCTTCACCCCCAGCCCCAGCCCCAGCCCCAGCCCCAGGGTAAGTTATGGTAATTTTCTGACTCATGGTTATAACCTCTTAGGAAAAGAAACTTGGAGAAAAGGCACAGCGAAGTTGGGACTAGTGCAACCGTCCTGCCTGGAGCCATGAAACACTTGGGTGGTGCTGCAAAGTGGGCCTGGGCCAGTCTGTTTGCATTTCAAAGCTTTTAGAGGTGATCTGTTGTAGTCACTGCATTTCACTGATGCAAAAACTGAGGCTCCTAAAGCCAAGTATCTCACCAAGGCCATACTCTGTCCTTAGGCAAGGCGGCTGGCTGGACAAAGACTGGGTGAGAGCCAACCCCCACCCCACCAAGGGAACAGTCCACAATCTCCAAAATGCATCTCCCTCTGGGAGCTACCTGTGCACCTGGGCAGCAATCATCTCTCCAGATGTTCTGGGTCCTCTGTCTCTTCTGCAGAGGTGGAGGGCGGGCAGAGGCCAAGACCTGTCAGCCGTCTCCACGGTGACTGGGGAAAAAGAGGAGGACATAAACATTTGCCCATAATTGTAGGAGGCTTGGTGTCCCTCCGTGCGTCGCCAGGGAAACGTAGGAAGCCACTGTCCTGGGGCCTGAGCTGGCTCCCCTGCTTGGCTGCCCAGCGGTGAGGTCTGCTGGCAGCCTGAGGGCCCACCATTTGGGACTCCCATCTGGGGCAAAAGCAAACAGGTGACACTGATTTTACAACATGTCAAGAATGTCATCGTTTCGACCATGTAATGACTAGAAACATCACTGAGCTGCTTCACATCTGTTTTTTGTGTTGAGTGTTCGAAAGGCAGCGTGTGTAGGCACGCTCAGACTTGCCACGTGTGGGCGCCCAACGGCACGTGTGGCTCACGCAATGCGTCAGACAGAAATGCCCTCACGGCCTGTGTCAGGGGAGGAAACAGGCAGCAGGTCATGTCAAGACCGCTAGAATCCAGGGCTATGTCTGCTGAGGGGCCTGGGCCTGACCTCTGCTCTGGCAGGAACAGAGATGAGAGTGGAGGTGAGGACCACCTAACACATGGGCAGGACTTGGCCAGGGCTCAGCCCCAAGCAGAGGTCCACGAGGGTCCTGGAGCTCTGGGCGCATTCCTCCCCGGGATGGCGCCCTCAGTCTCTGTTTTGATCCATTCTTTCCTACAACAACACTTGAGTTTCTCCCCCAAACAAGCTTCCCCAGCACCCATGTCCCCCCATCTCAGAGCTTCTCCTTCTCCCGTGCAAACCTGCTGGGTCGTGTACACTGGCCCTCCTGTTTCCCTCTCTCTCCACTTGTCCCTGCAAGGGCAGTGGGTCTCCTCAAACCCCAGAGCTCTTCAGTGGGACTCAGGGACAAGAAAAAGAAGGGAGAGCTTTCAAGGATGGAAGCATCGGTCGTGGCCGTTGGGGGACATGTGGGGTGCTGTGGGGCCTTGTATTGTCCTTGTAGGGTTGTGGGGTTGTGAGGCCTGTGGGATCATTGTGGGGTGGTGCGTGGTGGTTTCAGGGTGGCATGGGGCAGTGTGGAGCTGGGGGTGGGGGGACTGAGCTAGCTTGTAGCTGGTGTATCTGTCCCCTAGGAGAGGAGTGGGGGGACTTTAATATCCATCAGGCAGCTCCTTTGGCCCCAGGCAGGCTCTCTGATGCTGAATATGCTCAGGCAGAGACTCTGCACATGTCCTTCAAGGACATACAGCTTTGGGGACCATTTCTAACCAGAACTGGTGCCTTTTAGGAGTGGAAGCACTCTGGATTTGTGGATTTGTGGCCTGCTTCCCCCTTTACAGCCGGCAGACGGGCCTGCAGAGCAGGAACCAGGTTTCCTGGGACTGTCCGGGGAGATTGTCAGGACGGTTCATGTGGTATTTCGAGTGGTTCTAGGCAGCTCCCAAGGATGGTCCCACTCTGCTTCTCAGCCCCTCTATCTCTTCAAGGTGCTCCTTTGGATATTTAAATCATTCTGTTCAGCACCGACTTTGGTGAAAATTTCTTTCTCCTTTTTCTGAGTCAACCTCATGAGGCTGTCCCAAAACATTTCACTTGCAAATCAATTCAGCCAGAAACGAAACAAAGCAAAACTCTACATAGTTTGAAAGGGAGCATTTGATGCTCATTAAAATGTGGTTGTAATTAATGTCCTGCCCTGCTAATCGGCAAAGTGAGATAAGCCCGCAGACGTGCAGGTTTGCACTTGGGCCTTTGCTCTTTGCTGCCTCTCCTGGAACCTGCAGCTCAGGGCCCTGCTCAACCCGCTGTCCTATTCACAGGGGTTTTACACGCTACTGAAAACCCTGGGACTTGATCAATCCACCCAGATTCCAGAAAAGGGGGCTCAGATATTTGCATAAACCTCGGCTCACCACCATCTGTATGCCAGGTGGGCATAGTGGAGCTGCTTTATGGAAAGCTCATTGTGTGGTCAAAATTTGCCCGTTATAATTCAGAGGGCACAGACGAGCAAGCAGCAGTGGAGGGTTCCATAGTAACTGAGGAAGGAGTGAGACTCCCAGCCCATGCCGGCTGCTGCACAGCACACACAGGCAGGAGGGGTGCATTTGGGTGCAGAGGAGGTGCTCCTGTCCACTCTTTCCACTTAATTCGTTGGTGGCTGAGCCCTGCAGAATAGCACTCACGGGCGACGTGCGTGGTTGGCATAGGCGACACCTGGCAGCCTGTCTTAAGCCGCGATGTCGGTGCGCTCATCGGGTGGGCAGCCCTGCAGGGCCCCGGGAGCAGCCGAGAAGAGCCCACACCGAAGGGGAGCGGGGAGGGTGGCTCCACACCACTCTAGGAAGCATCCTTTCCTGAGAAGATGGTATTAAGGGAGGTGGGTCTTGCGAAGTGCTAAAAAGGGGCTTGACTGGGTGGGTCCTTCTGCCTTTCTATAAGACTCTGGGCGGGGGAGAGGGTCGCAGTTCCCAGCGGTCCCTCCTGGGCGCCTACGGTGTCCGCTTGGTCATGTCTTCAGACGGTGAGTCCTTCAGGGGGGCCCTGGAGGGTTGGTGGGCGAGTGGGGTCCAGGCAGGTCTCAGCCATGTGGCTTGAGGGTTTGTGTTCACGGTGACATCTGTACTGAGACCCGGAGAGGGGGAGACGAACACCCCAAACAAGCCTCTGGAAGGCCGCCTGGAGGAGCTCAGGTGGTAGAAGGATGAGGGCGGTACAGTGCTCTTTCGATTCAGAAGTGTGGACAAGCTGCTTTGGCGGGATGCTTGGTGCTGCGGGGGCTCTGAGCAGGACTTCGCCTGGGTCTGTATTGTGCTCGCTTTTCTCCACCAAGTGAATTCCGTTTTGGCTTGACTCTTGTCAGTGGTGAGCCCCGCTCTGATGGACTCGGGGCGGGGGGAGAGGAGAGGTTAAAATTGAGGGCTGGGGGGCTCCCCTGGGTCACACGGGAAAATGCTGATGTTCCGAAATTTCCTGATGCTTGGATTTCTCACATAAAACTTCCTTATCTTTTGGTTTTTGGCATCTTTTCCTACGTGAGTATTGTGGGTGCAAGCAGAGGTAGGGGACCTGGGTATGCTCATCTGATACCTGACAGGAATGTGAGATGTCCCTACAGTTCACAGAGCAGCTGCTGGGGAACTGTTTGGGGTGGCCGGCTGTGGCAGGACGAGCCTCTGGAGCCCCTGTGTGGGAGCCGAAGGGGCTCACAAGCGGCTTCTGCCGAGGGCACCGGGCCAGGGGCAGCATCTCAGGAGAGACTGGGAGAATTTTTCAGAGGGGCCTGAGTCCTATGCCTGGAAGCAGATGCCTTGTCCTTGGGACGCTGCAGGCTGCTCACTGACCTGGACACTGGTGGGGCCAGACTAACGCCTCCTCTTTCCCTGTGTATCTGTCCCAGCGCCCCAAGGAGGTCGCAGACGCAGAAGGACCAAGTTCAGCAAAAGCCAGTACAAGGTGCTCATCGAGGCCTTTGAGAGGGACTCGTACCCTGATATTATCGCCAGAGAAGACCTGGCCAGACGAACCCAGATTCCTGAGCCCAGAATCCAGGTGACTATAGAGCTGCCCTCCCTCATGGGAGGGGAAGGTGGGGCCAGAGCCTGTTTTAACTCGGATTTAACCACCCGCTTTGCGTTAATCCTCTCAATACCCTGTGAGATGGGCGTTAATTATCCCCGTTCACTGGGCTGGGCAAATACAGATCGTGGTTTGGTAACAGGTTACAGCTCTGGCCGGGTTGTATCTGCCAAATATTTACCATGTTGCGATTCAGACAAAATTTCAAATACACACTAATTCTTTTAAAAATAACCATAACAAACCCATTACACGTTAACTGAAACTATTCATCAAGACAAGCAAATGTATTCTCACAGCCAGAAAATCTACTCTGAGAGAGGATGAGAGAGAGAAGGTGGGAAAAGCAGGGGTGCGGTTGCGCTCTGCGGGGGACTGCCCTCTGTGCTGCGGGCTTGGCGGCCTCTGGAGAATGGGGAGTGAATGTGGCAGAGGCAGATTACATCTGGGTTTTAACTTCACAGGGATCCCAAAAGGGTGTCAGGGATCCTGGGGTTCCGGGATCGTTCGATCCTCTGGGTCTCAGCATTTGGGACACTGGGTCCCACCTCCAGGAAGGCTGCTGTGATGAGCGTGGGTGCAGCCTGGGTTTGAGAGTGGAGCCCTGACAAAGGTTGTTTGGAAAGCCCCCCAGGTGATTCTGCTGTGTAGCCAGGATTGAAATGTCTGTCCCGGACTGGTGCTTTTCAATACGAGACCATCAGGGTCTCATCCCAAACTGTATCAGGATGTCTGGGAGTGGCCCCCGGTGTGCAGAAGCATTTAAACCGCCAGGTGACTCCAGCATGCCGACCCCCGCCCCCTGCCTGCTCATGGCCTGTCACCCCCGGAGAGCCTGCTGTCCACGGAGTCTGGGTTCAAGCTGGTCCTGGGAGTTCTGAAATCTCCCCAGGTGGTTCTCGGGGGCAGCCGAGTCAGAGTCACCCCACCGGGCTCCCGGGGCCCCCCACTTCTTACCTAGCCCCTTTGTGAGGTGCTTGATGAGGGTGGTGGCCCGGATCAGAGGCTGCTGCCTTGGAATGAACATCCCTTGAGGGTTTGCTAATGTAAAAAAAAAATCTGCAGGATAATTAAACAAACCATAGCCCAGAGGGGAGATGGTTACCAGAAACACCCTACACGGGCTGATAAGCCCGGGTGGTGAGGGCCCTGAGGCTTCCTATTTTTAGAAACGTAACCTGAACCAAATTTTTCTAAATGAACTCCCGTATCTGTCCTAGAAGCCCCCCTGCTGTTCCAAACCCTACAAAGAGAACCAGGACACAGAAAAGCTTAGTGAAAGGCCTAAGCCTGTGACATTTGATTTAGAGGCCTCTAAATGGTTTGATGTAGAGGCCTTTTATCAGCCGGCCTGGAACCTCACTCACAGACGGGCAGGCAGCCCTTCAGGACTCGAGCACATTCCCAAGGGCTTGCCAGTCATGGTCTCCTCGAAGCCCAAACAACCCCACGTGCCAGGTGCGACCTCATGACCTTTCACAGATAGGAGAATTGGCCACAGAAGTTCAGTACTTGGGGTGGGGTGGGTGGGTTCTGGGTTCGAGCCCAAGGAGCTCCTGGAGCCAGGAAGAAAACCCTGACGTTGGTTCAGGCTGCCTTCCCCTGCTGCCAGTGTGAGTCCTTGGGGCCGAGTGTGTGGGCTGAAGGTCTGATGAGCATTTGCAGAGGCTCGGGGAGGAAGGCTAGCTTGGCTCTCACAGGCAGGACCAGCACCTGGGCCTAGCCCGGGGCCCGGGTGTGTGCGGGGAGGGTACAGGGTTGGAGTTCTGGGAATGGCCCGCCTTTTATCTTGCAGTTTGTCTGGATTTTTTTTTTTCCTAAGCAGAGAAAATGCTGGGAGTTGTTTGCCTCTTTGTGTCCCATTGTTCTGTGGGATCGTCAGGCCTTGCTTGGTGCCTGGGCCTCTAAGGAGGTCACTGTTATGTTCTGGAAGAGCGAAGGGAGGCCTGGCTGAGCTCCACTGGGAGCCCATGGGCGGGGGGGGGGGGTGCCCCTGCAGGCACCGGAACCACCTCTCAAGCTACACGGGGAGGGGGTGGGGGGAGATGCATGTGGACAGGGCGATTTTTGGCAGAAAGGGCTTTAATCAGAGAGGTGTCCGACTTATTCCCTGTTTGGTGGAAAGGAGACCACCCAGGCGGCTGGAGGGATGTGGCAGGGTGCAGGCCCATCACTGGGTTCAACTGTGTACTGGTCCGGGGAGCAGATTTGGCTGCTGGCTCTGAGCTTAGAGCAGGTGACGGGGTCCCGACTATCGAAGCTGCAGAGGCTGTGGGTCAGGGCTCCATGGCCGTAGGTGCTTTGGCCCGTCTGTTTGCGTGTTCAGCCCCTCACTGTTTTCCAGTACATTTAAAAAACATTTCATTATTTTGAATACCTGTTTAACGAATAGTGAACGTACGTGTGAAAAAGAGGGCAAAGGTCCTCAGAGGTTTAAAAAATTCTATCTGAAGGTACTGGTTACCATCTCTTTGTGCGGAGAACATTTAGGATCAACTCTCTCAGTGACATTCAAGTATATGAGACAGAATTATTAGCTATAGTCACCATGCTCTCCCTGAGAACGTGTGAATCTTGAGACTGGAAGTGTGTACCTTCAGCCCAGCACCCCGCATGTCCCCTACCCGTGGGGGAGGCTTATTTTGAAAGGTCATCAGATAATAGAGGATCAGCTGCGGGTGGCAAGTAGAGAAGGTGGCAGGAGCCAGAGTGCCAGTGTGGCCCGCTGGACTGGGGAGACCCCCCGGGCCCTGAAGCCTCCACTCAGCCTGTCCCCGGGACGTCACTGGAGGCTCTGGGCTCGTCCCAAGAAAGAATGCAAGGACGCACCAGACGCAGAGGCTGAGTGGTGCAAAAAGGAAAGAGTATGTATTAGAGCCAGCGCGGGCGAGCTCAAGGAGAGCCGCGCACTCGGTTTGGGTCTCTGTCTTTCATTGACAGTTGTTCACTAGGGAGGGGAATCTTTATTACATGGGGAGGGGACTTTGGGGGTAGCAGGTTTTCGCATCTTTTCTCCCTTACTGGGACGGGGTCTCCGGCCTTTGTCTGGGGCCGGTCTGTCCTGTGCCTGCCAGGATAGGTCCCTAATTCTCACCGGCTGAAGGGCCATGACTCCCCCTTTGCTGACCTCCAGCCATCGTGTTAAAGCCGAGTAACTGCCTACTCTAACGTAACGGGAGAGCGCGGTGTTTCACCGTGAGTGTATGACGGTGTGTGCACACACACCCACAAACACGTGGGTACAAGGTGGGCGCTTCGGGGACATTTGCTGGGAAGGCAGGCTGGGCCAGGCCGTGAATGGTTTGGATCAGCCGAGCCAAGGATTTTGCTTTTATTCTAAACTCGAGAAGTTTTCATTTGATAACGGCTTAACCTCAGCTACTTGGTGATAACTATCGGACTGGGCTTCATTCGAAAGTGTCTCTTCTCTCTCTCTCCCCTTCTCGTGCCATCCTTGCCCCTCTAGGTCTGGTTTCAGAACCGGAGAGCCCGAATCCCAAAGCGCACCCAGAGGAGGCCAGGCGTGGAGGCAGACGCCCAGGTTCCAGAGCCCGTTCAGCATGGCAGCTGCGCCCCAGACTGCCCATGTCAGCGAAACTTCGTGGGGGCCCCGAGCCATGCTGGCCACTTCTCCGGGGAGTCAGGGGGTGCTTCTGCTCCAGCCCTTCCCTCCGGGCATGCTGATGTCCTGAACGTGAATGTGGCCTTGCCTGACCTGGAGACTCCAGTCAGCGCACTGGGCAAACCTTCTGGAGATTTCTATTACTCCCCCTTGACCTTCAGCTCCAAAGCTCCGTGTCCACTTCCACCTCCTCTACAGCCCCTCTTCCAGCAGGAAGCTGGCCGCAGTGGAGCTGAGCAGGGGGACCTAGGACAGCTCCTGTCCTACGGGGACTGCGCCCTGCCGGGGTGGGAGCAGCGTCCTCCCTCTGAACAGCTGTGGTGGGGCTGGCAGCCAGAGACAGCACCCCGGCAGCCGCTATCCCAGTGCCTGGGGGCCTGGGAGCAGCCACTACCGTCCCCCCCACCCCAGGAGCACTGGCCGCAGCCCTCACCAGCAGAGGAACTTGCAGTTCCTCTGGGAGCAGTTTCCCCACCTCCCTCGGAGACAGGATGCTGGCGGGGGGCCCCGGAGTCCCGGAGCACCCCAGCCCTCGCCCCCACACCTGTGGGGCAGCCCATGAAGATTCTCCCAGAGCAAAACGTTGAAATGACTTAAGTAAGCTCGAGTGGATAGGAGAGAGAGTAAATCAGCTATGGTTCCTCTGTACACTTAAAACTACGCAAAATTAAAAAGGAGTGCAAAGGTTTGTGTCCTTTGCCACGGAGAGGTGCCCCAGACTGGCTCTCAGGGGGCGGGGTCTGTCATCAAGTGCAGAGGAATAGGCAGGCAGAGGACCCAAGGGGATTTCCTTACATGGGAGAAAAAGGGATTTTTTAAAAACCCCTCTGCCCTGCCTTCTATTAATTGGTAAACGTGGAGCACTTACAATGTCCTATAAACTCTTCGAAGGGGCTTGGGGTCAGGGTGGGGGCTGCCTTGTAGACGTGCATCTGACAATAAAGCATGAGGACTCAGACTCTGGCTATTTCTACACACCTGGAACAGATCGTCGCTCTTCTCTGTGTGCTCGGTGCTGCTTCCTTCTGCCTGGCCTTCACAGGTGGGGTCCCTCACCTGTTCTCCCCGCCTCTCCCCATGTCCAGCCAAGTGTGGCTTCTTTCTGGAGGCTGCAGACTGTGTGACACGAAAGGGATGGGTGAGAGTGGAGGGAGGAGCTGGGAGGGATTACACGCACCCCTTCTCTCCAGTCCAGAGCGGAGCTGAGGCCCTCCCAACACCCACCTGTACCGAGAAGCAGGGGAGAGGGAGGGAGGGTGGGGAGTGAGCCAGAGCACATGATGACCACTGGCGGTGGTCTCAAGGTTGGGGAAATCACAAAGACCCCTCTCAGTCACAGGGAATCACTCCTTTGAGGTCACAGAGAAGTAAACATTAGCTTTACCCACCTTCCAGGCAGGGACCAGTTGCAAGTCAGAGATGGACACTGGAGACCCATTGCCCTGTGGTCCTCGGGAATGCCAGGAGCCGAGCGCCCGCTGATGGTCACACACTTTACTTCCCAGCTGCCTTGCCATTCTGGGAAATGAGAGGAAGGTGGACACATTCACAAACTGCCAGGACTTTCGTGAATGATGGTGCAGCGGTCTCTTGGTCACCAGGTCCACCTGCTTGTCCCCCTCTGTTGGCACCGTCCGTCTCGATCGAAGTCCACTCAGGTGTGTGGATCAGTACACATCTTGCTAGCCTACAGTCCCAGGGCTCCCCACCCCACATTCTCCTGTCCCAGGTGACAGTGCCAGCTGAAGGGGTGTGCAGGCAGGGCCCCTGGCTGCCAGGTGCGAAGCGGTCCTTGTCAGGGACCTGCCCCGTGTATCTGTTTATGAAGGCTGTTGTGGATTTCCCAGGGCCGGGGCCAGAAGCGACAGGAACAGAGCTGCGTGGCAGGGGACCTGGCGGCTGTCCTGTTAAGATGCAACAGGGTGAGGGCTTGGCTGACTGCCGACCTGAGGGTGGGGTTCTCTCTGATTCCCCTTCTTTGTGTCTCTAAACACCTTACAAGGTGTGAGTCCACATTGGAAAGGATCAATAACTATCAGTGGCCCTTACTATGTGCCAGGTCAAGGTAGGGACTAGAGAGTGAGTGAGAGAGAGAAGACACCTGCCAACCATTTATTAAGCACCCAGGGTAATCCCGGGCCAAGGATCCGCCTGCGCTGAGACACTCAGTGAGCGATGTTCTTTCTCTGAAGTGAGACCCTGGCATCTCCAAGCTTCCTGTCGCTGCAAAAGAATCCAAAGGAGCTGTCTCTGTCTTCTATTAGCAAGAAATTTGTCTTCACAGGATTTAGAGGACTGGTATTTGGTAGGAAATGCTCTGGGATATACAACGGGGAGCTAAGCTCACCGAGGCCCCAGGTCCTCTCGGGTCAGTGGCCAGCCTCCCTGTCCCCAGCTGCATGTGCCCATCCACCAGGCAGCTGACCAGAGAAAGTCTGAGGAGCAGGGGGAAGAGCCCGAGGTGGGATCGGGGTTCAGGTCCGCCCCCAACTCTTTCTAGGTGTAGGGTCTGGACAGTATTTCTTCTCTTACAACCTAGTTTCCTTAATTACAGGGCAGCACTGGAGTGCTCATTTGGGCTAAGACAACGGTCCGAGCATAAACCTAAACACATAAGAGAAAAGAGGTGGCTCTGCTATTAGTTGGGGAGAGTGAGTTACTGCCGACAAAACTCACCAGGCAAATGACAAACGGGGCAAAATGAGCTTTTATAATAGCAGAGAAACTAATAAATTAAGATAATGATGAATAGCACCTCTCAGGGACGCCTGGGTGGCTCAGTCAGTTAAACGTCTGCCTTCAACTGGGGTCATGATCTCAGGGTCCTGGGATCGAGCCCAGCATCAGGCTCCTGCTCAGCGTAGAGTCTGTTTCTCCCCCTCCTTCTGCCCCTCCCCCGTTCATGCGCGTCTGGCAAATAAAATCTTAAAAAAAAAAAAAAGAATAACACCTCCCAAAATGAAAGTACAATGAAATGGGCAATAAACATTTTAAAAGTCATCATTCTAAAATTTAAAAAGCAAGGCAACTTAAAATAGTGCCATGCCATTTTTTTACCTATATGTTGGATTGAAAATGAAAATATTCATCACACAGTGCAATACTTAAGGATATGCATAAGAGTTTCGTTTATAATAGTAAAAACTGGGAGAAATTTACCAAATTTAAGGAATGTAGAATGGCTATAGGGATCTTCTAGAACATGAACTATTATGCACTCATTTCAAACAATGTCCTAAATGAATATTTAACGACAGACACATAGTCTTGTTTCCAGCATCTGGGTGAGAACCATTCAGCTAATTAAATCCTCTACCTTACAGGAAAGAAGCAGATAATTAGCCAGAGTCAACCTCCTTCCTTGTCCTTTTTATTAAATCTCTCCAGCTAATTATAAATGCCTTTGAAGGCACACCAGCACCGTTCAGATGAATCACTGAAACTTCTGAAATGCTCCTGGTCCTGGTCCAGGTCTGGCCCATGTTGGGGGTGGTCAAGCAGGAGTGGAGACCCAGGAGTAGAACCTGTCCATCCGAGCTCCGAGTGCCCGGGGCAGAGAGGGGCAGACGTTTGCTAAGAAATGCTCTCTTTGGGTTCAGCGGCCCGAACATCAAGACCAAGGGAGCGTTCCCCGTTCAGGCCCTGCAAACGTGTCACAGTCCCCCAAACGCATTTCACTTCTGGGGGTCTCCCTTATCTGCGGCCTCACAGCAGTGAGCACTGCCCGGCAGTCCCTCTTCCTCTGCGTAGGACTTCAGGCTTGATCTCACAAGCCATGAGATGACCTGAACTGAAACCAAGAGTCAAACCAATAATCAATAATCAGTTATTACTCTCGATTTTTCCAGCTTCCATAGTTGATTTCTGTCTTCTGGTTTCCTATCGAGGACACATTTTATTTCTGAAAGATGGCAAGCACAGTATCTCTGATCTCACGTGCTTTTCTTACAGTGATTTTGACCCTGTGGTGGCTGAGCGTGTGTGGAGAGACTGATGGGTCCAGCGTTCAATCGACTGTAACACTGAGACGGTGTTGGACTTGTGGTGAGTCACTGACCTGTGCTTCGTTTCCTCACTTGAAATCTGAGGATAATGGTAAGGGGCTGTGCCACATCCTTCACAAAGCATCTGGAGCAGCACCTGCTGCACGGTGAGCACTCTGTTAACTATCGCATGATGACTGAAGAGTCTGTTGTAACTTTCTTTTTGCCTCCTTCTCGACCCCTATATGGCAAGAGTACAGTACCTTACCTCTCCTTGGTGAACAGTCGTGCCGGAGGTTGGCTGCTTGGTTGTATTTATCCCTTGGTTCTCCCTTAAAGAACCAATTTTAGACTTTTGGGGGGCCCCTTTAGGTACATTTTGTTTCCTTTCCAATCCATTTCTGCTATTATTTTTCTTATATTTTGCTTTCTGTTTTTTTTTTTTTTGGGAGAATACATTCTTTTGTTGGATATTTACACCCATGTGGTGCTTTTAGTTTTTAGTTTGTGGCTCTAGCATACAATGGAAGGCAGCTATGCTCACCACTATACCACCAACGCTAGCTTTAGCATACAATGGGATTCAGCATTAGTATTTCCCAACTTCTATCATGATTTCTCCTTTAATCCATGAGTTACTTAGAATTGTTGACTGATTAGTTTCTAAGCCTGTGGGCATTGTTTTCTTAATGCTATCTTCTTTTATTCCTGTTTTCTCTTTTAACTGAGTTATGGTCAGAGAGTGTAGTCTAGATGGATACCAGTTCTTCGAAATTTGTTGAAACTAGCTGTATGGTCCAGGATATGGCCAGTGTCTGGGAAATAATGTGCATTTTCTAACTTAAGGATGCAATGTTCTATATATGTTTATACAGAGATATTTACCAGTTTCTGTTACTTAATTGGTAAATCACTGAGAAACATCTTACTATGATCATAGATTTTTTAAGTTTCTCCTTGGATTTCTATGAGTTTCTGCTTTATATTTTTTGAGATTTTATGTACTATTGTGCACATACCTTCTAAAATTGTTTTATATTCCTGGTAATTTGGACTTTTACCTGTTCCCAATATTTTTGGCCTTAGAATCGCTATCGTGGCTGATTAAGAATGGTGGGGCCAGCTTTGTTGGGTGTGCTTGCCCATCCCTTCACTTTTTCTTCTGTGTGCTGCAGGCATTTCTCTAAACAACGTACAACTCCACTTTGTGTCTTCAGGCCACCTAGTGACATATTTAGATTTGTTTCTGCTGTTGCATTTTGTGCTTCCGGCTGACTCTAACGTTCCCCCTCCTTCCCTTTTTCTGCCTTCCTTTCTATTGTCCAACTTTTCCTCAAAATTCCATCCTCCCTCCCCATGAATTCGGAAGTTACATACACAGAGAGTCCTTACTTTTCACAAACCTTAAAAGAGGATTCAGACGACAGAAGCTTTCCTGCAGGCTCTACTTTGTTCCAATATGTGGATCATCTGCTCTTCTGCTCCTCTTCTCAGACCTCTTCACAGGAAGGTAATGTTCATCTGTTAAAACTTTTGCCCTTAAAGGGACATAAAATCTCCAAAGAAAAATTGCAGGTTGTTCAAACTCAGGTTCCATACTTAGGGCCCCTGATCTCGGAACCAGGACTAGATTTGGATCCAGGGAGACTTCAAGGCATCCCGAACATCCCTAAACCTAAAACTAAGCACCAATGACGAGGTTTTCTTGGACTAGCTGACTACTGTTGAAATTGGGTCCCAAACTCTCTCTTACGGCTCAACCTCTATAT
>NC_138382.1:1631568-1659621 GCF_054177405.1 Leptonychotes weddellii
GCCCCCAGAGAGTCCCAGGACATCCGGCCCGCGTGGCCCCTGCCTCCTCTGACCCACAGCTGAAAAAGGGAGATCCAGTTCGGTGGTCTCAAGGCCTAGCTGCTTCTATTAAAAATAACCATGGTTTGGCAGAGCGATCTTTCCACAGTGCGCTCCCAGGCGGACAATGACCTGCATCACCCCTTGCAACCTGGAGATTTCGTCTGTTGGAAAATATGCCTCCAGAAGGACTCTCTTCACTCTCGCTGGAAAGTGCTGCCAAACTCCAGGGAATACGCTCTCGGATTCACGTAAGACATGCAAAGAAAGCACCAAACCCTGACTGGCCCCGCATGCCATCTGGTGACCCCAAAGTACAGATTTCCCAGAATTGAAGCACACTGACATCTGACCACACAGCTTTCCCGCGATGTCCCCGCTCTTTGCACTTTTTTCCCCTATTTGTGTTGGTCTCTGTCTTTAATGTTACAGCCTTCTTTCAAATACTTGGTGATCCTCAATCATAAATTCAAGTTTAAGACTGAGGCAGTGAACATCTGACTGGAAGCTTGGGTAGGGGCTGGTGTGTGTGGGCTTCTGTGCTTCAGGTGCAGATGAACGCACACTGCCCATGTCTAAGTATTCTTCCTCTTCTGCTGGTCATTTTCCTGGAAAGAGTCTTCTGTGTCTCTGACCTTCAAAGCAAGTTTCAGTAGCGATATGGGAGGAATGTGGAGAGATGCAGCACATGTGGGCTGGGGGGACAGCCGCCTGGGGACAGGTAAGGGCCTGCTGTCAGTCACGTGGTGCAGCTGCAGGGGAGCAAAACTGCCACCCCAAAATGTGCCTCTCTGGCATGTGGGTGTTCTGGGTTGCTTAGTTTTAAGAAACAGAAGGCCTGGGAAGAAATTTGGCCTCCCCTCTGCGTAAAGAATGTAGGTAGAGAACCTGCTCTGGGAGGCAGCTGTGGCCATCGGTAACCCCAGTGGAGCATGAACTGGCTGTGCTGGACAGGGAGGCACCCCGCGAGGTCTGCTTGTTAAAGTTCCTCCGTGTCTCATGGTGTCTAAGCCAAACAGTATCAAACATTTACTCCTTTCATCTTCCTGTGAATTGTCTTCCTTCCCCTTGAAGGACCTAACACCAGTTATTGCTAGGTCCCTTTATATGGGAAAGGACACATAAATGGGGAATAGGAAATCATCTAATGGAGAGGCTTTCACTTGAAGATCTAATTTGAATTAATTCACATTCGAAGAGAAAGAAAATTATTAAGATTCTCTTGCTTTCCTACACTCAGTCTGGCACCTGTTAGCTCATGACAGAAACACATACATGTCAGTTGAAGAAAGTAATTGTGCTTCTTTTTCTCCATTTCCCAAGCAGAATGCAAATGCTCTGTAAGATACTATGAAAACAGAGCTGTGGGGCAGGAGGTCACACACTCCGGGATCTTTTAATGCATGGCCACCGTCCCCAAATCCTGGAGGTAACCAGCGCCACTGGGCACTTTTCATGCAGCATCCTTCAAGGACATCCAATGTTTCCCAACCTGGTGTCTCCCTCTTCACAGCTAGCTGTCTAGACCATCTCCTTCTGGAAACGGATTCTGAGTGAGAATTGCCTACAGGGGCTTCTCAGGGAGTTCTCACGGGAGCCACACGTGGGAGGGAAGCAGGACCGGCTGGAGGAGAAGGCAGTTGCTATAGAGCCTTCATCTGGTCCCTCGGAGAGGTCTGAAGCTGGCGTGGTGCCCCAGAACCGACCCTTTGCACCCCGCATCTGACAGTCATCAGAGTCAGGCTGCCTCCAGGGAAGGGACAGAAGTTGGCAGAGGGCATGGGGCGCCTGGGTGGCTCAGATGGTTAAGCGTCTGCCTTTGGCTCAGGTCATGATCCCAGGGTCCTGGGATCGAGTCCCGCATCGGGCTCCCTGCTCAGCGGGGAGCCTGCTTCTCCTTCTGCCTCTCTCTCTCTCTCTGTCTCTTATGAATAAATAAATAAAAAATCTTTAAAAAAAAAAAAAGAAGTTGGCAGAGGGCAGTTCCTGTGGAGGGCTCTGCTCCACTCTGAGCCATCGGCAGACAGCACACCTGGCAGCTGGGGGAGAAGAAGCCGGTCCTGTGGGGTGGGGATGGGGTGCTGGCCGTGCACCTGCGACGGGCCAGCCCTCAGAGACCTGCAAACACCCGACTCTCCCAGAAGGCTGGGAGAACAGCTGGTGCTGTTCTGTGTTGATAGTTCACGGTCACATTTACAATCTCATATCCTTTATCTACTTACTATGCAATTAAACCTAAATGCTGGGACTGTCTCCATCGGCTGTTCCACCTGGGGTCGTGTGTCCACGTCAGTGGAAGCCTCACTGCCCCACAAGGACACCCCACAATCAGCCATTCTGGAGAGCGTATTGCGAGCCACTCCAGGCTTGCTATGACCTGTGGCACCTTGCTCTGTGACCTGAAGAAGTGGGTCCTTCTCTCTTGCCCGAACTCTGACTTCGCTTGTACACACCTTTGGAATTGAGAGGCGCAAATGGATAGACAGACTTGCAGAAACCACTTGTTTGAAGCTGCTGCCCTCTGCCCCTGCCAACAAACTGCGTGCATCAGTTTATGCACAGATACTTTGGCCTCACTATACATGAGGATAGAATAATGAACTCTCATTTAAAGCCACTATTTCATTTGTTGAGGACTGTTTGCGAGTGCATGTATTAGGCTGCTCGGGCTGCGTGGCAAAGGACCACAGACACAAAGGACCAAGTCTGGAAGCCTGAGACCCGGGTGTGGGCAGGGCTGTTTTCTCCTGAGGCCTCTCTCCTGGGCTTACAGATGGCCGCCTCCTCCCCGAGTCCCTCTGTGTACATCTGTGTCCTCATCTCTTCTTATTAGGACACCAGTCACGCTGGATTAGGGTCCCCTTGTGACCTCATGTCAGCCCACACCAGTGTGGCACCCATTATATTTCTCAGTGTAGGACCCACACTCCAAAGATTTGCTTTCAGACCTGTGTTCAGAAGGATTTTTTCCCTTAAAAAGACTAGCATAGTTTCCCTTATGGATAGTGTGGATGTTGTGACTATCTTTATATGTATTCACTGTGCCTAAAGTTCAATTTTTGGCCCATGTTTAGCACATCAAGAGTCATCAGAATCACCCAGAGGGCTGTGTTAAAACAGATCACTGGGTTCCACCCCCAGAGTGTCTGACCCAGGGGGTCTCGTGGGGCCTGAGGTTTTGCATTTCTGACAAGTACCCCCAACCCCCCGGGGGTGCTCACCCACCTAGTCCACACATGGCCCACCAGGTGGCACAGTGGGAGCGCCCCGGGACAGGGTATCACGCCCTGCTGGTGCTCTGGGGGGAGGGGGGAGTGATAGGTACCTGGGCACTAGGGACCCTCCCCACAGCCTGTGGATCTCCTCACCCCTTGGGAGGACTTTTACCCTAAATTGTTGTGACCCAGCTTAGCTGTGGCATTTCAGACCTCAAAAGTAACAAAATTTTAGGGACACCTGGGTGGCTCAGTCGTTAAGCGTCTGCCTTCCGCTCAGGTCATGATCCCAGGGTCCTGGGATCGAGCCCCACATCGGGCTCCCTGCTCGGCGGGAAGCCTGCTTCTCCCTCTCCCACTCCCCCTGCTTGTGTTCCCTCTCTCGCTGTGTCTCTCTCTGTCAAATGAATAATAAATAAAATCTTAAAAAAAAAAGGTGTTGGGGGGGGCGCCCGGGTGGCTCAGTCGTTCAGCATCTGCCTTCGGCTCAGGTCATGCTCCCAGGGTCCTGGGATCGAGCCCCGCATCGGGCTCCCTACTCCGCGGGAAGCCTGCTTCTCCCTCTCCCACTCCCCCTGCTTGTGTTCCCTCTCCCTCTGTGTCTCTCTCTGTCAAATAAATAAATAAAATCTTTAAAAAAAAAAAAGTAATACAATTTTAAATAACACAGACTGGTAACGAATAAAGCAGGAAGGAACGGTAAGTCCTTTTTCATACGGGACTTTTCGCACCAGTGCAATCAGCAGACGCAAAATAGAGCTGAGAAGGACAACGGGTCTTCCTTCTGCTTTGACTTTTTTTGTCCTTACATTTTGTTTGTCAGAGTCAATAGGATCCACTTACTAGTGAAATTAATTTCCTGACCATCTGCTACCCTTCAACCTAACTCACGATGCAACATGGACTATTCCTGTTTAAACTGTGCTTGCCACTGACGGCAAGATAATCGTAAGGGTTTGTACGACTCAGATGGCTAATCAGAGAAAGTGATTAGTGTTTGGGGCGAAGGGAAGCTAATTAAATATGCAACTAATTATGTGTATATAAGAGAAAAGTAATGTCATGAAATTATAATTTTGAGTGGTCCAAGTCAGTGTGATGATTGAAAGCAGAAGTCATGAATAAATAAAATTTTTTTATAGAAAAAAATAATCTCACTTTATTAATAGATGTGTTTCTCAGTGTATTAAATAAAATATTTATTAAGTATACGGGGATTGCAAGATCAGAAAGTTTGTGCTCAACCTGGTTACATGCAAACCCTGTGGCTTTGTGTCCAAGGATCTGAAATGTTCAGGGCAAGCTATATAATTACACTGTGAATTAGGTCTATGATTTCTAGCAGTTTTCCAAGGGATGTGAGAAAGCAATTAACAAGAATGCACTGTTGTGGAGGGAAAAAACCCAAACTGTATTAGAGGGAATAAAGGACATGCAAGAAATGTCAAGTTATTTTAGCACAAGCAGATTTCTGAACACTTGATTAATGGAGTATGTCTGTCAGAAATCTTTTTTCTTTTTCTATATGTTTCCTTGTAGTTCAAATTAGCAAAGAATATTGCCTTTTAATCAAGGCCAAGATTTGCATGTTGCAAAGAAGAAGAAAAATAATAAAGAAGGAGATCATCTTTAAAGACGATTCTTGGCACATTTAGAGCCTGAAGAAGCAGGAGGTAAGTTAGCCTGCGCACACTAAGTGCCCCAGGGCCCGGCCCTCAGCTCCGACGTGTGCATGTTTGCGGTCTCTGTTTGTTCGGGGGGCACAGAGGGATTGAAGGATAAGACGGTAAAATCTGCTGGGAGGAACAACGTGAGATCCTTAATCACAGGCTAATTCAAAGTGAATTTTAAATGGAATCCTACATTTTAATCATCACATCTGGGGTGTATGCATTGTCCATTCTTCTTTCTCAGAGAGGAATACCTGTGCTCATATGGTATGTCAGTCAGCTCGGCGGTCACAGCAAACACTAAGGCTGCAAGTCCGAGATCAGCGTGTCAGCATGGTTGGTTCTTTCTGAGGCCTCTCTCCTGACCGGTAGACACCGTCTTCCCCCTGTGTCCTCTCGTGGTCATCCCTCTGGGCGTGTCTGCGTCCTCATCTTTGTTTATAAGGACACAAGTCATGTTGGATCAGAGGCCACCCTAATAACCTCATTTCACTTTCAAATGTAAAGGTCCTCTGCACATGTACAGTCCCATTCTGAGGCCCTGGGTGTTAGAACACTACCATATGAATTTGGGGGGCCAGAGGGCAGAGTGTTACGGCAGCCACGGCAGTCGAAAACACACGGCTTCCAGACCCAAGTAACCTGGAGAAGCCTTTGTCAGGAATGAGTCCGTGGCTTAGCAACTGTACCAGCAGTGTCTGCCTCCGAAGGGGACAGATTCCACCGGTTACTAAGCACTCGTGTGGGGTGCCTTGGCTAATGAGGGTAATGGGAGTCTGGTGGGAGACGTTCTACTTCCAATGAACAAGATGTTGATAAATGTAACATGCTTAGCAAGAACTCGGTCACCTATGTTGATGGAGCACTAATGCCTTTCGTTGAAAAGCAGAAGGCATCCGGAGAGTGCTCTCGCACATGGCACACGCAGAACTGTGTCTAACTGGCTACCACTCCATCGAGCCCCCCGCCTGCCTCATGCTTCCCGACTGGGCGTTTCAGACAGAGCAGGCATGGACGGCCCAGGGCCCACATGAGAAAACGAGCACCGCTCCTTAGTTCACGGGAGCACATGATGCTTCTGCCTGACAGTGGAGGCCTGTGCGCCCCCCAGGGAGGCAGGACATGAAGTGGCAGAGGACGCACAGCTGATGTCCCCAGAGCATCCCTCCTGTGAGCAGGCCTCCAGAGAGATGCAGAACGGTCATCACACCAGGAGGGCTTTGGGGGCAGCGATTCTGGACCCCAAAGCGTATCCCCGGACCAGCAGCATCAGCATCACCAGGGAGTGGGTTGGAAATGCAGATTCTTGGACCCCACCCAGATCCACCAAACCCGGAAACCAGTGTTTGAACAGGCTCTCTAGGTAAGGTTGCCAGATAGAGTAAATACAATACAGGACACATAGTTTAACTTGAATTTTAGAGAAAGAGTGAATCATATTTTAGTATAAGTATGCCCCCATTTTTTGCATGGGACATACTTACACTAAAAATGATTCACTGTTTCTCTGACATTCACATTTGACTGGCGTTCTGCCTTTTATCTGGCAGCTCTCATTCCACAAGATTCTGGCACATGTCAAAGTTTGGGAACCACTGGCATAGAGGTTTGTCTAGGTCAGAAGCCCTGTTCTGGCTCTTTCCATGATGAACCCCAACCTTTTTTCATTAGATTTCCCTTCACTTTTATCTCTCTCTGCTCCTTTTATAACCAGTGACTCTGTGTTCTACACACTTCCTTTCATGAATCTGATGCTAGCTTATCCAAGCCACACAGACACCCAGAATGTGGTCGTATTTTCTATCTACCTCAAGGGATTCGGGTAGAAGGATGGTGATCCCCGCAGCAGTGCCAAGCTGAACTGCCCTCAGCTTCTCCTTGTCTCTGTCCTTATGCTCCCTTAAAGGCTGCATTAAAATTTGTTCTGACATTTGCATTGTTACCCGAAAGCATCACCGTTTGCTCCCACTGAGGCAGACTTGAGAGTGGCCTTCCCCAGGCCCCCAGGTTCTCCAAAAAGATCAGGAACATCGGACACATAACCCTCTCCCAGATCACTCTTGTCAAAATGCACCAGACAGTACATGAAACAGCACATTTATGGATTATGGGAATGGCTGCCAAGCATTATACACTCACCCCCTTTATGTCAAAGTGACATTCATCATCACAGAGGGATGAAGCTCTCTGATGAGCCGACGTGAATCTTGGTCCGAGAGCGCACGGGCGGACACCAGGGGCTGCGCTGATCCATCCTGACCTCCACGTGGGAGTGGGGTCAGAAGGTTTGGGAACGGGGTTGCAATGCGTATTTGTGGAGTTCTGAAAGGCAGAGACATCCCAGTTACTGACCATAAAAGCCTTGTTTTCAAGATGGGTAGGTCATTCGGACAGCTGAAGGCAAGTCTGGATGCCATTTGTCGCCCTGTGTACCTGTCCCCCCTCCCTTCTTGTCTCTCTGTCCTCTCCCTCATTTCCTCTGACTTTTTGCATCAGTGGCTCCTTAGTTCTGTCAGGGATTATTTTAAAATGTCCCCCAAATAAGAATTGCATGGGCCTGCTACATATTTGTTCATGGCTTGTGGCTCACTGGAAAGGGGTTAGATCGTGCACATTCGGACCAGCACACAGCTCATTCCAGTTCACGGGTGCATTCGTGGGACCTTCAAAAGGCTCGTCCTTGTGCGTCAGGCTCACGCCTGCACATGTACACACATCAAATAGGTCACAGCCAGGAAACGCAAAGGAAAACAGAACTCCACTCTTAAAAACTGTTGTAGAATGAGCTCTTGCTTTGATTCTGGGTTGGATACTGAGCTGTATGGAGCTATTGATGGTTTAAAGGCAAATCCTTTAATACGAAGAGCACAGCAGATGGTGTGTCCTATTGTTTATGATAGACAGTAACTACCAACCAGGGCTGGTTGAACTAGTGATCCAGGGTGTTCATCAGCTGAAAGCCTATGATGGTCATATAATATTTGGCAAACGTGTTAGAGAAATGGAGGTAAATATGCTCTGCTCTTGGTGGTGGCACATCCGATTACAGACATAAAATCGTGGCGCCCAGTGTTGATGGAAGCTTTTTAACACTGGGTTTTCTTTTCCTTGAGCAGAATCTGGCCAAGGATTCAGTATAACAAGAAAACTGAATTTTATGCTTAAGAAGAGGGCATGCTGCAGTCAAGATATAGATTGTTCACATGGTTCTATCAGGTTTGAACTGGGACAGTGACATGTGGTCTGGACAGCTCAGGCTGGTGACTGCGTGTGTGACCTTAACAGTGATTGGGATTGGGGCACCTGGGTGGCTCAGTGGGTTAAGCATCTGCCTTCGGCTCAGGTCATGATCTCAGGGTCCTGAGATCGAGTCCCGAATTGGGCTCCCTGCTGAGCGGGGAGCCTGCTTCTCCCTCTTCTCCCCACTCTTGCTCTCTCTTTCTCTTAAATAAATAAATAAAATCTTTAAAAAAAAAAAACAGTGATTGGGATTGCATTCATAAAAGATCATTCCAGGAGCAACTGAGATTTCAGCCCTGTTGCCAAATAGGGGGAGATGTCGCTATCATTGGACATTCGATGGTGCTCGCTCTGGGAAACGACTTCACTTGGGTTTACGAAGACCACTTCTTACAAGGCCAACACAATTGCTGTGTGCTGATTTCCGTCTTGGGATTCAGCATTTAGACAAACACACGAACAACCCCAATGTGGTTACAGATGTTGGGTCAGTGGCCCGCCCAAGCAAGGCTCAAGTCCAGGTGCTGCTGGAAGCGGGAGAGCAGGCAGCGGGTGAAGTTGACAAAAGAGGACAGAGAGCAGGGAAGGCGTTCATAGGGCTTGATACCAGGGAGTAACTCCAGTGGTTTACAAGGTTTTCATGTCATAATTATTAATGTATTAATGACTGATTAGAAGAGCTTCAATTATTCATGAGATAGCCCCTCATTCCAGTTCCCATGATCCCTGGCTCAAGTTCCCCAAAACAGTAATGTGGGAATTAGCTTCCAAATATTATGCTTTAAAATCATATTACGTCAGAGTGGAGGCGGTTAAAAGAGCAGCACACACGTCGCCCACCATCCGCTCAGCAGGTGCTCTGTGCCCGCACTGCGGGCTGCGCTGTGAACGCCCACCCAGGCCCCAGCCTGACGGAACCCTCCCTGCTCCTGCCCGGAGCTCACGCGTGCTGAGACCCGGGCCGCGGAAATCCCAAGAAGGACATCAGCAAAGCCCTCTGTGTGGACCACTGTCTTCAGATGAGGTGACTATGGAAAGCCGTATTAGTCAGGCTTCTCCAGAGAAAAAGAACCAACACTATGTGTGTGTGTGGACACAAAACGAGAGAGAGGGAGGAAAGCAGGGAGAGCGTGAGCAGGAGAGATTTATTTGAGGAATTGGCTCACACAATTGTGGAGGCTGGTCTAAAACCTGCAGGGTGGGCCGGTGGGCTGAAGACCCAGGGAAGACTTAATGTTGCAGTTATGAGTCTGAAGGCTGTCTAGAGGCAGATCTCCCTCTTCCTTGGGGGAACTTTAGTCTTTTCTCAAGACCTAAAACTGATCGGACGAGGCCCACCCACATTACAGAGGGTCATCTACATTAACGTCTGCTAATTTGAACTTTAACCTCATTTACCAAATACCTTCACAGAAACACCCGGAATAATGCTCAGCCAAATATGAGGAACCGTGGCCCAGCCAAGTCCACACAAGAAGTTAACCGTGCACTGATGGAGAGTGAATAATGAAGTGTGGCCCAGCCACAGTAGAACACTCAGGGAGGGCTGGGAGGGCAGGAGGCCATGCAGGGCTGTGGGCCCCGCAGCATTGGAGGAGAGAGGTGTGACGGAAGCTGGGACCATCACGCAGGCACCTGGGGAGCAGGGCCGGGCGGGGGGGTGGGGGGGGTGGGGTGTGAGGTCGTTCTGACCACGGGTGGGAAGCTGCTGAAGGAAGAGCAGGAGGTGTGAAGGGCCAGGGCTACTCCTGAGGTCTTCCAGGTCCGTGTGCTGTGTTCGCCTTGCTGAAGAGTGAAGGCCCGGACCTAGCCTCCAGGGGCAGAGTGCTGTGAAACCATAGGAGCCTCCTTACCCTTTCACTCCCGAAGGATGTGTTAGCCATGGCTAATTCCCTAATCACCACTTCTGAACATGTTTGTGTTACACGAACAGCCCTATTTTCCATCCTAGATGGCATTGCATCGTGTTGTTCCATACCAGTGTGGAGACCCTAACAAAGGCAAGTTTCTGTCCAGAACACAACTGGAGCGCACTTCTAGCGTCTGGGAGGGTAGCCCCTCCTTCATACGACAATTGATGCAAATCTTTCCAGGAACTTCTACTGTTTTCTATGGATCCAACTTGTAAGCGGTCACCATTCAGTGCTTGGAACAGCGTGAAACGGCTGATGTCTGGCTACCACAAAAAGCACGCAGCTTAGCAATGGGAGCCCAAAGCCAAAGGTTTACTGGGAGTGCCCTCAAGGATTCTAAAGTGGTCCTTTCAGGGTCCTTGAGAGAGAAGCCTCCGGAAGGGGGGTGAGCGTGAGAACCAGGCCTACCTGCTGGTGTGTACACATGGTCTGCAGTCTCTCGGCCTCTCTCACCAGGAATCCAGCAGGGTTTCTAAGAGGCTTCTATTTCTAGCTCCTTTGACAAAGTGCATCTCCAAGCAGCTGGATTAGGGAAGTACTTGAGAGAAAAGCACACAGTTCAGCAAGTGGATGAGAGCTGCTGCAGGCTCTCGGGTGCACTCCCGACCTTGAGCCTGCTCCTGGAGCTTCACTGTTCGGGGGGAGGGGCGCCCGCTGGGGCCTCTCCCTGGGGGGTTGCCAAGGGGCTGGGGCCACCTGCTGGGCACCAAGAGGACCAGACACAGGGCAAGAGTGGCCTCTTCTCTGCTTCCAGAAAGGCCCGCCCAACGCCCTGACAAGCAACCTCCAAACAACAAAAACAAGAGGACACCAACCTGTTGCTTCCCCGCAGTTCTGGTGGCATTCCCGTGCCCCTCCCCCACGCCCCCTCACTGTGGCTGGAGCCCCAGGTGAGGCCTTCCCTCTGCTGAGTCTGGCCGATGGGGGAAAGAAGGATGAGGCATCACAGGCCAAGATCAGGCCCCATCACACCCATGCCCTCCACGGTTTCCTTGAAAGGCCGAGGATCACTGCTCAGGGCTGTGCTTAAGGAGAGGTTTGGGTTTTTTTCCCTCTACGAGCAGGCATTTTCTAGCAGAAGTTAGCTGTGTTGAGTGGGAAATTGAGGAACATGTTAGAATTTTCCTGTTTTAGGACATAGGAAGAAAGCTAAATGAACAGGAAAAGCCAGAGAAGTGGGCCCACATCCTGTGCGTAGGGTCATCTCATTGTGGACCTGATGGAAACAAATAAACACTTTGCATTTCCTTCGAGATTTACTTTCTACAGAAATTCGGTTTGGGGAGCAAACTGAGTCCACGTGCCTCAGGACGTGGCTGCACCTACTTCTGTGTCTGAGGACAGAAATGGGGGGACGCGGGAAGCCAGGAGGCAGGGCCCTGATGCGCGGGGCTCCCGAGCGTGTGGCCGCACGCCCACTGCATGTGTGGGGCCTGCGCTGCCTGCCTTCTTGGTCTGAGTGTGTGCAGGCCTGTGAGGAGCAGAACACAGGCCCGAGGAGCCCATGTGAGCAGAGGTGCGGGCACCGCCAAAGCCGAAACGGTCCTGAAGAAGGTGAAACAGGTAGGGATGCCTCTATGCAGAGCTACTGCAATGGGGTGGGGGGGAGGCCAGAGCTCAATCTGGCCCCAGCTCCTCTGAGAAAAAGGACGGGGTTCTTCAAGCGCTGGCTGACAGCGACCCGAGACTGCCTGTGTTTGGAAATTGGCTTTGCCCAAAGGAAAAGTAGACTTCCCCCGTCTTTGTGACGGCCGGTAGCTGTCCAGCTTGGAGACTGGGCCCCCACTCTCACACAGTGACTGGGAGATTACATGCCACCCTCCGCAGCACTGCATTTCGGAGAGATGGCTCCCAGATCGTCGAGAAAGACATTCCTGTGTTGTTGGCAAGAGGCTTCAAAAAAGATTTATAGGGCGCCTGGGTGGCTCAGTTGGTTGAGCGACTGCCTTCGGCTCAGGTCATGATCCTGGAGTCCCGGGATCGAGTCCCACATCGGGCTCCCTGCTCAGCGGGGGTCTGCTTCTCCCTCTGACCCTCTTCCCGCTCGTGCTCTCTGCCTCTCATTCTCTCTCTCTCAAATAAATAAATAAAATCTTTAAAAAAAAAAAAGATTTATATACATCTCAAAGGGGCAGAAAAAGAATTGCAATGATCAGTTGTATAAAGAAAATGCTTGTGTTAGTCTGGGTTGTCCAGAGAAACAGAACCAATAGAATTTATAGAGAGAGATTTATTGGAGGAGCTGACTCACCCAGTTACGGAGGCTGACCGATATCAAGATTTGCACTCAGCAAGCTGGAGACCAGGAGAGCCCCGGGAAAGGCATGAGCCCCAGGTCATGCTGCTCTCTGCCTGCACCAGCCTTGACCTCCTCGTGGCGCCTCTCAAGGCAAGTGCCTCCTCCAGGTTCTGTGAGTAATAAACTTCTCTTTCAATTTGTCTGTAGTCTGTTTTGGAACCACGCTCGCTGTCCAGCACCCAGGGCTCCAGGTAACAGATGTTAATTTAACATGCATGACCTCTGTCCTGGGCATGGATACATTGCCTTCCCTGTGTCCTCACATGGTCATCCCTCTATGTGTGCTTGTGTTCTGATCTCCTCTGCTTGTAAGGACACCAGTCGCACTGAATTAGGGCCCAGCCCGAGACTTCACTGTAACTCAGCCACCTCTGTAAAGACTCCATCTCCAAGCACAGTCATATTCTGAGGTCCTAGAGCCAGGGCTTCAACATAAGGACTTTGGGGGGGCAAAACTCAACCCATCATACCCAGTCCTCAAGGGCATCAGGCACTCAATGCATTGGGGCTCCATATCACCTCATGTAGCTCTCACAGTCAGACAATGTAGGTGGTATTCATATCTTAAAATAAAGGAACTGATAAGAAATGGGCAGAAGACATGGAGAGATAGTTTTCCAAAGAAGATATACAAATGGCCAACAGACACATGAAAAGGTGCTCAACATCACTCATCATCGGGGAAATACAAATCAAAATTACCATGAGAGATCTAGTCAGAATGGCTAAAATCAACAACCCAAGAAAGCAGATGCTGGCGAGGATGTGGAGAAAGGGGAGCCCTCTTGCACTGTTGGTGGGAATGCAAACTGGTACAGCCACTCTGGAAAACAGTATGGAGGTTCCTCAAAAAGTTAAAAATAGGGGTGCCTGGGTGGCTCAGTCATAAAGCATCTGCCTTCGGCTCAGGTCATGATCCCAAGGTCCTGGGATCGAGCCCCGCTTCAGGCTCCCTGCTCCACGGGGAGCCTGCTTCTCCCTCTCCCACTCCCCCTGCTTGTGTTCTCTCTCTCGCTGTGTCTCTGTCAAATAAATAAGTAAAATCTTAAAAAAAAAAAAAGTTAAAAATAGAGGTACCCTGTGATCCAGCAATTGCACTACTAGATATTTATCCAAAAGATACAAACATAGTGATTCAAAGAGGCACAAGCACTCCAATGTTTATAGCAGCAATGTCCAATAGCAAATTATGGAAAGAGCCCAGATATCCATTAACAGATGAATGGATAAAGAAGATATGAGATGAGGGCGCCTGGGTGGCTCAGATGGTTAAGCGTCTGCCTTCAGCTCAGGTCATGATCTCCAGGTCTTGGGATCGAGCCCTGCATCGGGCTCCCTGCTCTGTGGGGAGCCTGCTTCTCCCTCTCCCTCTGCTGGATTAAATAAAAATCTTAAAAAAAAAAAAAAAGAAAGAAAGAAAAGAAGATGTGAGATGTGTGTACACACACACACACACACACACACACACACACACACACACACAAAATGGAATATTACTCAGCCATCAAAAAGAATGAAAGCTTGCCATTTGCAATGACATGGTTGGAACTAGAGGGTATTATGCTAAATGAAACGAGTCAGTCAGAGAAAGACAATTATCAGAGGATCTCACTCATATGTGGAATTTAAGAAACAACACAGATAAACATAGGGGAAGAGAGGGAAAAATAAAATACGATTACAAAAAGAGAAAGAAGCAAACCATAAGAGACTCTTAACAACAGAGAACAAACTGAGAGCTGATGGGCTACCAGGTGTCTTTTGAAAAATGTCTCTTTCTACCTCAGGCAGCCAGTTGTTTTCTGAGATTCGCAAAACAGAATCCTGACTCCCACTTCCTGTAGCTGCAACAATGCATGTTTTTCTGTCTTCAGAGTGATCATTTGGAAATGAATTTCTCTTATGAAGGAAATTTATCTGACGTACAGAAACTCCTGAAATTGACTCGTTCCATTTTCTTCTATTAAATTCCAGAAAACAAATTTGACAATTTTACTTAAAAATTGCATACATATTATAATCCCATGTTTGTGATTTTTTTCCTCTTCTTCTGTCTACATTTAGGCGTGCATAGGAAGTTATTCTCTGGGCGCTGCCTTGTGTTGCTTTAAGCTGATTAATCAGGATGATATTTACATTCTTGAGGTCTTTTCTGTATCACTTTTTTTAAAAAATGAGACTTATTTATTGTCTGAAAAACAATGTTTTAAAAAGCATACTCTCAAAAATGTGACAATGTGAAAGAAAGTGGATTACGAAGCTGCACGTCATGACATTGTGCAATGTTCCCTAGTGATTTTTGAGAATTGAGATTATAGGTGATTTTGTCATAGTTTTTTTGATATGCTAAGTATTTAAAATTAATATGGATCACTCCTCTGTATTAGTCAGGGTTCTCCAGAGAAACAGGGTTGATAGGATATACAAGTAGAGATTTATTACAAGGGATTGGCTCACATGACTGGAGGCTGGGAAATCCCCTGACCCGCAGTGGGCACGCTGGAGACCGGGAGCTGGTGGTGTGGGTTCTGTCTGAGTCCACACCTGAAGGCAGCAGAAGGCCATGCTCAGCTCAGAGACAGTCAGGCAGAGGGAAGCCTCTCTTCCTTGGCTTTGTGCTCTCCTCAGGCTTCCATGGACTGGATGAGGCTCACCCACAGCAGGGAGGCCGTCTGCCTTACTCAGTCTATCGATTTAAATGTTTATCTCATGCAGAAAACACCCACAGTCATGTTTAACCAAGTATCCAGACACCCCAGTGGAGTGGACACATAAAATTAACCATCACACTCCTTATAATGAAAAAATAAATGATTAAGGCCATTGAAGGAAGAGACACAGGGTGATCTCTCAAAAGGAGCATCCAGGAAAATTGAGTGGCTGCTTATTGGCACAGTTCTACACGGGGCACGAGCCTGAGGAACCCCAACATGAGAACCTGATGTTGGTACCTTCTCCAGGACATCGGTAAATACTCTGGATGACCTCACTCCTTTGTGCTGCACGGAGGGTATGTGGTATCAGGGGTGAGAGCTCTGGGCCCCAGGAGTCACTGTAGCTCTGCTCAGGGAGGCTTCTGTGAACCCGATACTGCGCCAGTAGCTCTGTCCTCCTCACCACCCCTGCAAGGAGGGTGTTATTCCTCTTTACAGATGGGGAAGGTGAAGGGCAGAGAGGCCATGTAACCCATCTAACACCACGCAGCAAGCGAAGGAGAGGAGGGATTTGAACCCAAGAGGAAAATACGGATTGGCTGTGCGTTAGCTGAGTGCTTGCTTCCAGGTCTGGAACTCCATTCCTCTGCTTCTCGTAGATGCTGGGCAAGAAGAAGCAGAATTTTTTTTTTTTTAATTGGGGCATATTTATTGCACCCACACATACATATACAATCACAATGCATTTATATATACTCGAATGGGCTTGAAATATTAATTCCCAGCTAATTAACATGAAATTGATAAAGAAGGCCCAGAAATTTGAGTTTAAGGTGTGACGAGGGGTGGGATGAATTACACAATCTGGGACCACTGTCTTACAGAAGGGCTGTCTCTGTTCCATAAGAGATTTCCAGGGTATCTGTTATTCCAGGGCACCGTGGCTGTCTTTGGCACAATTCACATTTTTGCACATTTCCTAGAAACAAATCATCTATTAGTTTTATATCACTAGTTTCTTTCATACAGGGACCTCTGGGGATTCCCCATACTTAGAATTAAATTAAAACAATCTATCCTACCTCACCAGATGTTTTGCCATCATGTCTGGTCTCAGTAATATTTTGAGGACAACAGACATTTGGGCTGAGAGGGACGCATTTTAAACAGTGCAGCAACATGGGCTCTCATTTGCCCCGAGACTAGGTATCTGTTATTCAGCCAATAGGTTTTCAGGTTCCTAGACAAATGGAAAATTCAATATTTTTTCTTGAACACATCCTAAGTCCCGGCCTTCACCTTATTTCTGGCTACACTGAGAAGGTCGTAAGCATGTCTGTATGTGTAGCTGGCCCTACAAACATCTGGGGTTTAGTGGCCGTGCTGTATTTCCTATGACAACTTACTTCCTGGAAAGAGCCCACTGTCTTTCTGCTGGAAAAATTTGCTTGTGACAAATTGTTTATGACAAAGTTTCAAATTTCGGTGCTGAGGATGAATGGTTTTGAGATTCAAGTCTTTTTTCTTCCAAACAATTACTTCTGCTGGGACTTCAAAGTCCATTTTGAAACTATAGGCTAAGAAACAATGCTGCATCTCTGCAGGGCGGCCTCTGCTCTTCCAGGGCAGGAATCGAGGATGGAACAAATGGAAACAAATACATACTGGCCAATGTCACATGAGACAGCCATTTTGGCCGAAAGCGGTAATACACTGATTGATAAATCAGTGTATTTCAAGGATTGATAAATCCTTGAAAGACTTTTGCCAATTTCTCTTCTTTTTTTTTTTTTTAAAGATTTTATTTATTTATTTATTAGAGAGCGAGAGAGAGAGAAACAGCATGAGAGGGGAGAAGGTCAGAGGGAGAAGCAGGCTCCCCGCTGAGCTGGGAGCCCGATGCGGGACTTGATCCCAGGACCCTGGGATCATGACCTGAGCCGAAGGCAGTCGCTTAACCAACTGAGCCACCCAGGCGCCCGCCAATTTCTCTTCTTAATTTCAGAAATATCCAAGGACTCAAGGTAACAGAAATGAGATGATTCAGTGCCCCAAAGGAAGGCCCTTTGGGTCATAATCAAAGCACTTAATGGATATTGCGTTTTACTGGATACACTTGGATATGACTTCATTAGTGACCATTTTAAAAGTCACATTTAGAAGTTTTAAATGTACTTTTTTTAAAGATTTTATTTATTTGTCAGAGAGAGAGAGCAAGCGCAAAAGCAGGGGGAGTGGCAGGCAGAGGGAGAAGCTCCCCGCTGTGAGCAAGGAGCCCGACATGGGACTTGATTCCAGGACCCTGGGATCATGACCTAAGCCGAAGGCAGACGCTTAACCAACTGAGCCACCCAGGGGGCCCTTTAAATGTAATTTGATTAAGGCCTTTAGCAGCAGATTCAGCAATATAAAAGTCATAGAAATTTAGAGAGGTACTTGAAATATAATAGGGTGATATAACCTGGATCAACTAGTTTGCTAAATGTAAACCATTCCATGTAATGAAATCTTAATATTTCTTTTAAAAATGAAAGAAAGAATGTTTCATGTCACTGGTCACTATAAATATATGAGGGGATTCTTTGGAATTTTTTATCGAGGCTAGTTTTCCTTTTAATGTTATGCATCTCTTAAAACATCAAACATACACATGGACACACGTGGGCAGTAAGAATATGATACATCATTTTCAACATCTTTTCTGCCACAAAAATACCACATGTGGGAAATTTCCTAAAGGCAGGAATTTAACCATTACTGTTTTGAGTTTCCATGGTTGTTACTTCCAAAATTCCAAATTATAAATAAGTAATATACTTAACGAGTTTCTCTATTTTTCAGCCTTGATTTGTTTTGTGATGACTTTCCATGAGGAAAAATGAAGGTTTGGCTAAGTTCTATTCCTCTCGATGCTGTGGATACATTATTATAGCCAGCTCTCCTGTGGGTTCACGATTTAGCTTTAAATGGTATGCTTGAACGTGAATTTCTTGTTGGGTCAACTTTAGACGGGAATAATTGCTGAGAGAGGTAGGTCTCCAAACTCTGCCCTTCCATCTCTCTTTTTCCCCACTTTATACTTCCCACATTCTTCCAGCTAGATATGCATTTATTTTTTCAATGACAGATTTTTTTTTCATTTTTAACAGTTGGTACGGTTCATATACCATAACACTCTCCCACTGTCAGACTACAACTCATTGGATGTTTGTAAGTCTAGAGTTGTGTGAGCTCCCCCAGTTCAGTTTCAGGACATTCCCAACATGCAGCGTGCACTTATTTTATATCATCAAAATAAATGTCATTGAGTCTGGTCCCCTGGTCATATATGAATTTTCTGGGTTTCATCTAGAAATCAGGTCAATACACAGCATATAGACATGATTATGACAGCGTGAGAACAGACCCAGTGGAGACTCATGACTATTCACTTAATTCACTCAACAATAAATCATAACTGAGAGTCTCCCTGTGTCAGGTGCTGTTTTAAACACCAGCGACGAGATGGTGAGCAAAGTGCACCTGGCGCCTTTCTTCACAGAGCTGGAACTCGGGTGAGGCTATTGACATCATAAAGTACCGACCCAAATACATGCATACTCATTAGCTTCTGCCAGTGAATGGTGGCTTCAAACCACAACCACCTGACTTTTGCACATCTGATTACTGAGTCATCTGGGCTGGCCGTCCAGTCTGGGCCAGCTTGGTTGGTCCCTGTAACTGTGGTCAGTTAAGAGGGTAGTGTGGAAGCTGGATGATGCAGGATGGCATCATGTCACACAGGGTCCCCTCCACTATATTCTGTTGGTCAAAGCAGCCAGAAGCCTGCCCAGATAGAAAGTGGGGGACACAGACCACACCACTGAATGGGAGGGCCCCCATGTAAGAAGCCTACCTGACCTGAAGCAGCCATGCTGGGAGGAAGCTCAAGCCTCAAAGAGAAGCCACGTGCAAGAGCTCAGGCCTGGGTGAGCCCAGCCTTTGTGTCATCCCAGGCCAGGTGCTGGATGAGTGAAGAAAGAAGCCCCTGCTGTTTTGGTCCTTTTAGCTGGGGTTCCAGACTCTGTGGGACAGATAAGCCACCCTCTTGGGGCTCTGTCTAAATTCCTAACTGTAGAATCCAAAGGGCATAATAAAGTGGATGTTGTTTTATAATACTAATTTTTGCAGCAATCCATAACTGGGACAAGGGGAAAGATGGCGCAGGTATTGGGGTAACTCACAGAGAAGATGGTGTATGTTTGCGATGTTGTCTCTTTCCATTAAAATTGTTTCCATGGAATGTCAAGAATGAATGTGAGAAACCAGGAGCTCGTTCTGTGTTTTGCATTTGCATGGCACATGATTAGAGCATTATCCGAAGCCATGAACGGAGTGACTCCACCAGCTAGTGATGAGTAGAAATGGTGGCCATGGAGCAGCTATGGGTGGGACCAACCCAGAGTGGTGGTGGTCTGAGGCCACTGGGCCCAGTCTGCCTTGGGGAGGATATTCATACTGGTTTCTAGATCAGAAAGCTCTGAGCTCAGGACAAAGAAAAGAGTCCTTTACAGAAAACTGTAGAACTTGATGGGGTTTTTTTGGAATATTTACCCTTCATTTGTCTTTCCAAATGAGTAAAGAAAAATTCTAAAGACTATTCACCGGATTTAGTTTTGTTCTTTGGAAATCCAGTGATGAGTTTCTAGGGGAATGAAAGGTACATGCCTGAAAGGGCTTTTCTCTTGTTAAAAAGTGTGATTAGAGGATTACCCAGGATGCTCTGTCTGTGCTTTCCCTGTGGCTTTCATTACAGCCATTCCTTCCTCAGCAGGCTCCATGATTATACAAATGTCTTAGCCTTTCAAGTGTTCCATTATTCATTTGTTACTCACTGGGAGCATCTACAGCCCGTTCAGCTACGGAGCCAGCTTGCTCAGTGAGCTGGCTGTGCATTCATTTTTGACTTGGGTTTTTTGTGTTTCTGGGAAAGATGAAGTGGAAGATCGTAATTATGCGGTGGTTCTCCTTGCTTGCAGACCGGGGTCTTATTCTTTATCGCCCACATGTGTGAACCCACAGGCTGTTCAATCCTTGATTCCCTGGTTGCACTTCCTTGCAAACTGTAGGCACCGTTACCGAAGCAATCTTGCCTACTTGAAATATCTCATTTACAGGTCATTGCTTTATGGGCAGTGGTCTCCCATCCTCTGAATCTCATTGCCCCCGGCACCATCTACTTCTATTTAGTCATTCCGTCATATGCAGTTCAGCAAAACCATCTCAGCATTCCCATTTCCAATCATAAATGTTGCTTAGAACTAAAAAAGATTATACGGAACTATTGGCTGTGTGCCCTCAGTGATATGGGTAAGGGGGAATGATTCAGTAACATGAAACAGATAAAAATAATAGACGCTTTTGACAAACAGCAGCTAATAACAACTTTCAAATGGAGAATTAATCATTTGGGCCATTTAATTGCCATTTAGAAGAGTTCAGAAATTCGAACGCCTATGAGGGTAAGGGGACAGTATACTTGTGTGTGTGGGTGGGCTGGGGTGTATAAGACATCTACAGTTACACCACGTCTTATTAAACTTTCATCTAGAGAAAACTGTACATTGACATGTAGTTGTAGGAAATAATACAGAGACATCTTGAGCACCTATCACCCAATTTCCCCAGAGGGTAATGTCTTCCAAAACTACAGGACGATGTCACAACCAGGACATTGACACTGACACAGTCAAGACACAGAACTTCCATCACCATAAGACCCCCTCAGGTGACCCCTGTCCTCCCCATGCCATCCCTAACCTGGGCAATCATTCCTCTTCACTAGTCTGTTCTCCATCTCCATAATTTTGACATTTCAAGAATGATATATAAATGGAATCGTATGGTATTGTTAAAAAGAGAAAACAGGGGTGCCTGGCTGGCTCAAGTCAGTAGAGCAGGTGACTCTTGATCTCGGGGTCATGAGTTCGAGCTCCATAGAGATCGGGCATGGAGATTACTTAAAAAAAAGAGAGAGGGCGCCTGGGTGGCTCAGTTGGTTAAGCGACTGCCTTTGGCTCAGGTCATGATCCCGGAGTCCCTGGATCGAGTCCCACATCTGGCTCCCTGCTCAGTGGGGAGTCTGCCTCTCCCTCTGACCCTCTCTCCTCTCATGCTCTCACTCACTCTCTCTAATAAATGAATAAAATCTTAAAAAAAAATAAAAATAAAATAAAAATAAAAAAGAGAGAGAAAGAGAAAACAGGCCCAAAATGGAGTCACTTGAGATAAGTTCATGTCACCAAACCAAGACTTAGTATCTAACCTAATTACGGTTTCAGTCTCTCCCAGGAGCATAATCTTAACCAGTCAGTCTGGGATTACGTGGTCAGCACTAGTGAGGTCATCTGCCTGTTGGACCCTCGGCGGAACTTCCCCCAAAGGAAGGTGGCCTTGCCTAAAACAATCCACTCTTTGCTAGTAACTTCTTTGTCTTGCTCCCTTCTGCCTGTAAAAGTCTTCTGTTTTGTACCATGTGTGAAATGGGTCTCCTTCCTATCTGCTAGATGGGATGCTGCCCAATTCATGAATCATTGAATAAAGCCAATAAGATCTTTAAAATTTACTCAGGTGAATTGCTTTTTAACAGTAACCTTTTGGAACTGGATTTTTTCACTCAGTAGAACTCCCTTGTAATCTGTTGCATAAATAAATAGTCAGTTCTTTTGCTTGCTGAGTAGAATTCCATGGTATGGAGATACCAGAGTCTGTGTGACCATTCACCCACAGAAGGACATCTGGGGTTTTTATAGTTTTCGGCTATTACGAATAAAGCTGCTCTGAACGTTTGCATGTAGGTTTTTGTGTGAACATAAGCCTCCATTTCTGTGGGATTAATGTCCAAGTTTTCCTTGCTTGGTCATACAGTGGTTGTGTGTTTAGTTCTGTAAAAACTACCACACTGCTTGCCAGAGTGACTACACAAATTCACATTCCCTCCAGTGTGTAGGAATGATTCTGTTTCTCTGCATCTTCACAGGCATTTGGTGTTGTCGATATTTTTTATTTCAGCCATTCCGTTAGGTCTGTAGTGATATCCCACATAGTTTTAATTTGCACTTCCCTCATGGCTAATGGCCTTAGGCATCTTCTCATGGGCTTATTGGCCGTCCTGTTTTCATCTTCAGGACATGTCTGCTCATGTTCTAATCACACCATATTTTAAAACACAGAACAGAGGAGTGCAGCAGGTCCTGGTTGGCAGAGAGCCTGCCACACAGATGATCGTCTCAGAGACTAAAAGCCATGCGGCTTCTCCCGTTTAAGAATTTCACGATGTCCCAGTGCACTCGCTTTAATAATTGCTGACACACACCCCAAGAGAAAAGTTGTTTTTGTTTGCCAACAGCAGGTGGACTCTGAAACCTAGGGTCAGGATCCCTCGTAGCCAAGAAACAGAAGAAGTATCTGCCCTGACCAAGGTGTCCCCGTGTCCTCCTTGCTATAAATGGACAAGGAGGCAGCTGGGAGCTGGAGGTGCAGAGGGATGTGGCGGGGAGGGCAGCACTTAGAACCCCAGGTTCCTTCCCTTCCTCCTTGGTACTGAAAAGTTCACTTCGATCCACAGTGGTTGCTAAAGCAAGATTTCCCTGCTTTGGGCCCCAAATCTGTATTTTCAGCAAGCATCCAGGTCATTCTTAATCCTCTTCTAAATTTGGGAAACAGCTCCTTCTATTGTTCCTCTGTCACAAGGTGGATTCCCAGGGAGATGGGTGACCTGGCCTCCAGCAAGGGTGTGACTTAGTGCCATTTAGTGCTCGTGGGCCGGGGTCCTCTGTGTCTGTGGTTAGTGGCAGCCAGCAGCAAGTCCGTCAGCACTGCCTCTGAACATGTTCTGTTGAACTACTGATGAGCATTCATAGCACAGGGGACGTATGTGTATTCTTAGTTGTGCACAGCCTATTTGTCTCACAGAATCTCACTTTCTGCTTCTTACTTCCTTACCAGCTTACACATTTTATGAGCACAAATTCTTTGTGGGGAGGAATATAACAGGCTTTGTTAATACTAGGAATTGCAAGTTACCTAAGAAAGCAATTCTAAATTTTTTTTTTTAAAGATTTTATTTATTTATCTGACAGAGAGAGACACAGCAAGAGAGGGAACACAAGCAGGGGGAGTAGGAGAGGGAGAAGCAGGCTTCCCGCTGAGCAGGGAGCCCGATGCGGGGCTTGAGCCCAGGACCCTGGGATCATGACCTGAGCCGAAGGCAGATGCTCAATGTCTGAGCCACCCAGGCGCCCCAAGAAAGCAATTCTAAAATAATTCTTGCGAGATATTCCCAAGTATCCTAATCAGAAATACTTCAGCCCCGTACATTAGGAAAAGATTCTCCAAAGAAAGATAAACAATTTCCTAAAGTCCTAGCTGGCCAAAAGTGCCGATAAAACACGCTTCACCTAGATTAATGCTACACCGTTGTCCATTCCAATCAGCTTTAATCCTGTCCACTCAGCAAAAATCTCATTAAAATTGTCAATGTCAATTACATGTCAAAATAATAATATTTTGGTATATTGAGTTAAATAGAATATGGTATTAAGATTAAACCCACCTGTTTCTTTGTAGTTTCATACTGTGGTAACTAGAAAATCTAGAATTGCAAATGTGATTTGCTCCCCTTCCCCTGGATGTGGGGTGGCCCCTCCTCACACAGCTCTCTGCCAGAGGTCACCTCCCCCTGACCCCGCGGCCCTCCTACCCGGCGGGATATTTCTGTTCACAGCTCTGCTCTTACCCGACTTCATGTTTGTCATTTTTTATCTCTTCTCAAGTGAAAATGCGGGGAAGGCAGGGACTGACAGTAGGGTGTGGTCCCCATGACACGCCCCACGAACAACTCTATCAGAGAAAACTCAGTTGCTGACCCAATGCTGTATTTTGTCAACAGTTACTTAAACAGAGATTAGTTTTGAAATGCACATTTTTTCCTTCCTTTTTTCAAATCTCAGATGGTTTCACAGGTCCTTGAAGGCTTGTAGCTCTGACCCAAAGCCCTCGGGGCTAATGATACATTTCCATTGTAATGATCATTTTGCTGCTTGGGTTCTTTGTGACTTATGGATATAAGCAACCTGACCAATGGTCAAGGATGGAAATCAGGTCTATATTTTAAAACTATATATATATTTTTAAAGATTTATTTATTTGACGGAGAGGGACACAGCGAGAGAGGGAACACAAGCAGGGGGAGTGGGAGAAGGAGAAGCAGGCTCTCCTCTGAGCAGGGAGCCCGATGCGGGGCTCAATCCCAGGACCCTGGGATCATGACCTGAGCCGAAGGCAGACGCTTAACAACTGAGCCACCCAGGCGCCCTAAAACTATATTTTTAAACCCGAAAGGTAGCAGTGGGTGAGAACTTGGGGGTTTCTCTGCACCTTGGTGCAGTGTGTGCCAAGAGGAATACTCCCAGCCCGGTGATGCCAATGTTCTCTTAAACTCTATGGATTCAAAGTTTTACTATGTCACATTGATTCTTTGGTTTGTTGGATGTAGCAAACATTCTAAAAGGCAAAAAACCAACCCCCCCTCCAAAAAAAAATCCAAGAAACAAATGAACAGCAGTGTAATAGAAACCTGAGTCAGTAATTCCAACTCAGCCCTCTGGGACGGAGCTCACCTGGCACCCACCAGGGGCTGCATCCCACACGTGGCCCACGTCTCTAACACAATCGTTAGCTTCTCGTATCTTGAGGACACCCGTTATAATGTCCACATCTGCTACTAGCTGTTGTCACTCTGGACCTCACCCCACTCCCAAGAAAACATTGCTTAGCGATCGGCCAAGTGGACAATCCCAACAGCGTTAATGTGATGTGAGTTGAAACCTGTCCATTCTAAAAACTGTGTTCCAGTTTTATTAAGGTATAATTGACGTACAGCACAGTGACTTGACTTACAGATATTGTGAAATGGCCACCACCGTCACTTTAGTGAGCATCCATCATCTCAAACAGATCCGCAGGAGATCTCATCCCTTCGAAGCTGTCTACTGTAACTACCTCCCTGTGCATCATGTGGTCGTGGTGGCTATGGTCTGTGCGCACCTCACACCCTACTTCCTGTCTTCTCACTGGGAGCTGGGACCTTTTGACCACTTTCCTCCAATCCCTTTCCCCCCTCCATCCCTGCCTCTGGGAACCATGAATCTGATCTCTTTTTCTATGACATTGGGTTTTTTTTTCTTTTTTTTTTTTTCTTCAAATTCCACATACAAATGAGATCATACAGTATTTGTCTCTCTCTGACTGATTTATTTCACTTGGCATCATGCCCTCCAGGTCCATCCATGTTGTTGTAAATCTCAGGATTTCCTTTTTTATGTATGTATATACCACACCTTCTTTGTCCATTCCTCTATCGACGGGCATGGATGTTGCTTCCATATTCTCACTACTGTAAATAATGCTGCAGTGAACACGGGGGTGCAGGTGTCTCTTCCACATAGCATTTTCCAAACCTTTCCACTTTAATTGGGGTTTTGACCCTCCTGTGCAGTGTTGCTCTTTCATGCACACTGTGGATATGAGCCCACCCTCTAAATCCCGGAGCACGTCTAAGAACTGCGAGTCTTTGCAGGCTGCAAAATTCAAATCCATCTTGGGAAGGTGCCCCTACCTTTTATTTCACAACTACCCATTTTGTGTGGTTCTGATTTCTCTCTCTTTTCCAAATATCTTTGATAAACTTATGCATGTCTTCATAGCCGGCCATCCACAATATTATAACAGGCAAGGGGTGACCTAAAGAAGAAAAGAATACTTTGTTCTGTCACAGGGCAGCACACCGTCCTTGGAGGGCAGATGGCAAACATGTGCGGTTTGCAAGCCTCCCTGCTCCTCAGTCTGCCATGGGAATAAGAAAGCAGCCACAGGCCATGTGTAAATCGGAGAGTGTGGCTGTGTTCCAATAAAACTTTATTTTGGACATGTGTTACAGACACAATTTGAATTTCATTTAACTTTCACATGTCACTAAATAGTGGTCTTCTTTTCTCCCCCCACCCATTTAAAAATGTAAAAACTATTCTTAGCTCGCAGACTGCCCAAAAGGGGGTTGTGGGCCGTAATTTGCTGCCTCCTGCTATAAACTGTCAATGACTATGGCCAATAATTATCATGAATAGTTTTGGTGCTGTTAACAGTTACCAAGCACTCACAGTAACTAAAAGACTTTTAAAAAGGGCTTCTGGGCACCTGGGTGGCTTAGTTGGTTGGACCTCAGACTCTTGATTTTGGCTCAGGTCATGATCTTGGGGTCGTGGGATCAAGCCTCATGTCAGGTTTCCCGCTCAGTGGGAGGGGGCCTCAACTCAGAAAATTTCCTCTCAAAAGCCAGAAAAATGGAGAAATGGAAATTGGGTTTAAAAACCTATTTCCGCCTGTTCCAATTCTATCCGTCTGCTGCCTGCTTCCCTGTTTTGCTTCCACCAGCAGCCCTGGATCCAGCACCTCACTGTGAATGCCCAGAACGATTCGACACCCTTTCCTCTTCTGTGTCCCCACACTGCGCTGAGCTCACTCTTTCTCTGCACCAGCCCAGCTAGACCCCCTGAGCCCACCTTCCCCCCACAGGTGGCTGCCGCTGGCCTAACGAAGCATCTGTGCAGGACCCCCGATTTAATCCCGAACCCCTGTGGGCTGCGTGTCCATCTTCTCTTCTTTCTCTTGCTGTCAGGTGTCCAGGTAACTCATGTGTAGCCGATAAAAGGTGATTCTGAATCCTCCTGCACCTCTATTCCTATGTCTGTGAAACGGGGGTAACTGGGGGGTTAGTTGGGAAATCCTCACAGGCACCCTGAGGAAGGGTGAGGAGCGTTAGCCCCTTCTCTCGACTCTACTCCCTGCTTCCAGCCTGAATCTTGAGGGTACAAGATGTGACTCATCTCAAACAATAAAAAGCAAATAGTTACTCTTTTCTTTTCTCAGATGTCATGGCTTCAGTTCCCGAGCTGTGGCTGCTCTCCGCTCAGGGCATCATCCCCTGTTCTCCCTCATGCAACTTAATTTCTCCCTTAATGCAACTTACTTTTCTAATAAGACTTTCTTTACACATTTCTTTTTTTTCTTTTGAGTTTTTAGTTGTGCCTTTATTCACCTTAGTTCATTAAAAATGTACTTGGTTTAGAGATCCTAGTGACCACCCACTAATGTGGGATTAGAAGTCACCCCTCTCTGCATGGTACTTTTTTTAAAAAGCAGAATTTCTTCTAGGAATCTTACTGATCACACAGTAGTTACAAGAATGTCAGATATAATGATGTATACAATCTAAACAAGACAGGCCAATTAAGAATTTACATTATGTATAAACACACATTAAAAGTTAGCCATGTGGACAGATGCATGCAGCGGGAAGAGTAGTCGGAAGGTCAGGGGTCAAGCGCCCATATGCAGTACTACGGCATCCCCCCCTCCGTTAATAAGTAACTTCCACTAACAGGTACAGGTACACCACACACATCTAAATACACAAAGGGAAATCGTGACCTGCTGCAGTACAGTCCGAAGGGGTCTGTGATCCTTCTGTGCTACTCCCACAAAAACAGTAAATAGTGAACCCCATGCAGGTAGCAGGAAGCGTTGGTTATTCTAGTTGAACTCGGAAAATGTTTAACTTCTGACATGAGTATCTGTGAAGAGCATTAGGTCTCCTTTTGCTACTGTTTTCTTCACAACTGACATGCACTCGGGAGTGGAGGAACTTTGATGGTTGGCTGACCTACAATGACAACTGAAATACTCTTAAAAATGTAACTTTTTAATAAGAGTCACACACTTAACATAAAACATGGATCATCTACAGCTTTAGGCCAAAAGGCAGAGGGAGTGCATCTGAATTTTAATGCTTTAGTTTCCATGTCCTGTAGTTTCTAGCACTGTAGTTAAGGAATGAAACGGATAGAACAGCTCGTTTCTTTACCAAAGCGGACAGCAGTTTGACTTCTTAGAGAACATACAAACCAGGAGAAATGTCACACGTTC